>NW_020536410.1:0-23819 GCF_003426905.1 Ctenocephalides felis | reverse complement strand
GGTAGATGGGTGTATATCTTGATGGGTGGGAAAAAATTATTAATTCTTGCCGGAAAATTTATTCTGATGTTTGGAGATAGATATGTAGCATTTAATATTTTTTTAGTATCATCTTTATTAAGTAATTTGGTAGGACAGAAACATGACAGAAAATAATCTTTAATAGAAATGAATTGTGTCGCAATGTTGGTATTTATGTGAGGCCAATATAATTGATCGATATTGCCCTGATATTGGTTTCTTAACATTTACCAATATCGTATATATTATAAACCAATATGGGCCCAATATCGATAAACATTATTATACCGCATTCAAAAATATTGAAAAAATATATGCAATTAATCCATATTTTTTCTAATTTTCACCCAAAACGAAAAAAATCTGCAGAACAATAAGTCAAAGTAAATAATATAATTACTTTACAGTAAATAATGTAACCATTTAGCATTTATAACGATTTTATAATCAAACGATTATAAATTCGTTATAAATGCTAGATATTTTGCGTTATTGTAATAAAAAAATATCCAAACATGTATATCATGAATTATATTTACATAATAATTTATTTTAGAATTAAAAATACAAGAAGTTGAAAGCATACAAAGAATACACATACAGAACTTTTTTAATTAAAGGAATTTTTCGATGAACTAAAATTAATATTTTTCAGTTATTTTAAACAGTTAATTGCAAGGAAATGACTAAGTTGATATTAAAACAGAAATAGTTTCGCCAACTACCAAAACGTTTTGAATAAAAATATCCAGAATGAAAAATCATATAGGTATGTAGCACAATACACCACAGTTCATAAATAATACACTAGTAGTTGTTATTTATTTGTTGGACTATTATTCTGTTGATTAAATTTTTGATTTTGTTGTAATCCATATAGATTAAAAAAATAGTTCGCGTAAGATTCACAGCGATCGAAGTAAAACTTATTTGCTACTGTACAAAATGACATTTAAGTAAAAATAAATAGATCATATAACAATTTTGAATAGTGTTTTTTAGTAATATGGTAACGCTCGTGATGCACAAATTTATTAGTATCAACGATTATACACATTTATACAATGATAAAATATAAATTATATATTTATAATAGCATTGAAATATGTATAATATTTAAAAATAATAATGTAATTAGAGTCATACTTCAAATATGACGTGATCGGTTTGTCATTGTAATTAGCATTTAGAAATGAACGTTTATTAGAGAAATAAAGTAATTGTTGATTAATAAAATCTATAATATTCGTTCACACATTGGATTATGTTAAACAACACCTAAAAAAATATTATATTTGCAACTTCACTCATCATGTAATAATTGTGTTGAAGAACTTTATGTAATTAAAATTAACATACATTCATTGACTGATGGTATTTTTTTACTTTCTCGCTGGCGATATAATCTCATTCTTTGAACAGCTGTAATATCTGTTTTGTCTAAAAAATATTTTTCATTTCAATAAGTTCAAAGATTTATAGAAACTACAAATAATATAGAAATTATTTCAATAAACTTATGTTTTATACAAGGCGCAAATGCTGCATTTGTTTTATTATTTTCATTATAATTATTTACGGGAGACAGGGTAAAATATTCTTCTGATTCAGGCATTTTTGGCATTCAGGAAGGATATGTAAACTCGTGTAAGATTATAATCTTATTTTTTATGCTGAATATAAGAGTGTCTTATAAAAAAAATAAAGTTGAAATGACAACAAATTTGTCCACAATTTATCAAATTCTTCGATTTTTTCTGGATTATCTATATTACGTTATATAAGAAGTAATTCAAGAGACTTTAATAAAGGATAAACCCAAAACTTCTAGCAAAATTTGTTTCTCAAAAAAAAGTGTTACTACAGATTTTGCTCTTACAATTGATGAAATCCTTCTACAAAAAGCAACAGTGCCATCAGAAAATTTATCTCTTCAGAAGTCAACCTTACTACTATCCTTTTCCGTGGAGCATCCGCCACGGCAAATAATAATTTCCATATCTTTGTGAAAACTTGTTTCACGCTTCTAATTACAGTACAGTACAAGTAGAGAGTCAACTCGAGCCCGTCTTTCTATTCCGCGCTATGATGCGAAATTTTCTACGGCGTGCCCTGAAATCATAATTCGGCGGCACATTGCTCTCCTCTGCCGACACTTGCCATAGCGTCGTTTGCATAATTTTTATTCATCATATATTCCATTTAAGTACCGGCAAGCCACTGTAGACGAAGGACGACTTTGACACACGAAATGTTCGAGTTGCAACCGACGAGAGGATCACGAGGAGCGGCCAAAGGGCGCTTCCACGGCGAAACAACTACGCATCTTTGTGGATACATGGGACAGGGCTGATATGAGATTAGGTGATCGAAGTATTAGGTAAAATATATAAAATTCAGAATATAATTAGTGGTGTGTAGTTTTTTGCTTTAACTATTTGAGTGCTGAGGTAATTCTTGCACATATTGCATAAAATGCGTAAAGATTTTTGAATCTGGTTCGTGTTTCTGAAATACTTTTTGTCTCCATTCCTTCTCAACACTTTTGATTTTTTGACCAGTAAATTGTAGTAAAGATATCTTTTATTTTTTGTATTATGCAAACATGATATGTACAAATGTAGAACCATTCTTCCAAAGATTTTGAACGTTATTTTTTTAAAGGTCGCAATAACGACGCTCCACAGATTAAGCACATTCATGTGAAGTCGATATATCGATGGTTAGCACTAAAAAGGTTAAGGAAAATTGCTGTAACTGTCGATGTTAACAAACAAAAGTTTAAACAGATCATTTGTAATTCAAAATATTAGGTTTAGAACTTAGTATGTGCAGTTTCCGGCTGAAATGGTTTGAATTAAATTTATAGGTTTGATGACAAAGTCCAAATGTAAAATAAGCAGTTTAGATGTCCATCAGTGAACACTGTTTCTGATCGATTACAACATTTTTGTTTGGCATTCATTCAATGATGAAACACATTGAAAGATGATCAAGTTTAGTTTTTTTATTTCTGCAAAGTTAAGGAGGTATTTTGAAGCCACGAAAAGTTTTGAGCTGTTTATGGTCACAAAGTCTTAAAAAACAGCAGTGTCAAAATTGATTTACCAAATTTAGATCTGGCGACTTTTTTTACTCAAAAGTGAAGAATAAAACTTAGGTCGTTCAGTTGAAGTTGGTTAAAAAGAAATTGTCTACTTTGAACATTACCAGCCGAATGATTAATTCTGATGTCCACATTAAACAACTAACAAATTTAAACAATGCAAAGCGGTCTGAATTGGCAAATTGAGACGGTGATTCATTCCATTGTTGACATCAAATATATTTGGCGACTCGGCAAAAATATCGAGTTTGGGAAGTTTGGGAAGTTTTGCCACATCCAGAATAAAGTCTTGATTTTGCAACATATAGATCTTCACAAAATTCGTTATGGTAAAAAAAACAATATTTATGACAATGAGAAATTGTGCCTGATTGAGTTTTTTGCAAATAAAAACCAAATATACAATAAAAGTGAGATAATGATGGTGCTTGAAAGATGACAAAAAGTCATTGATCAAAATTGACATTCTACTTCAGAATAAAGTTATATATAGTTTCATGAAAAAAATGTTTTTATTTTCTAACAAAACCCTCAATTACATAGTTGCCGACATTATAGAATGGTTTTAAAAATAAACAAAGGGACATCCCCAAGGACGGTTGTGTTAGACATAAAAATCAATCAAAGTCAAAAAACAATAAGTATAGACAACAAAATGGTTCTTAACAACTTTTATTGTCAGAAATATGTAATACAACAAATCTTATGAATAAAATATAACAATATATGACAAAACTTATTTATTTAAACAAACTTAACAAAAAATCTTTGTAAAATCTTATTTTTTTTTGTATTAAATTTCACTTTTTTTTTCTTTTCCGTATTTTGTCTTAAGTTTTTTTTTCTCTTTAATATTCACTCGAAAAGGCCAAGAAATACATATTACAACCGTACCCACAAACTTTGTCACAACTGTACTCAATGCACAATTTTGAAAACAAATCATTATTCTGACTAAGCTAAATTATTTAAGCCAAGACTATTTGCTACGGTAAGTTACTACTAACGTTCAACTTACAGAAAAAGAACAAACAAAATCATCTATCTGTATAAAAGTAACAGTTATTAAAAACAAATCGAACAAAAGAACTTTTTCGACTCTTTAAGAGCAATGCGGTCTACACAGATCATGTCAATGTAGGGCGATGACATAACGCAATGATGGAAACTTGTTCGAACAAACATACTTCATTTCTTTGGATCCTATCTTAAAATCAGTATAGTTTAGCTGTTATGACTGTCACTACCGTACCCTGGCACAACCGTACCCTATGCAATCAGAACAAATTATTCAAATTACTTTCATTGCTTAGAAGAAGGTATTTAACTTCTTGGCCATGAGTACACTTGCAATTAAACGCATAGTAAATCTCTAAATTTAAATAAAGTAGCTACTGGAAAACGCATGCAACTTCAAGAAACAAAGCCGTTAGAAGTAACCAAAATCAGATCAATCAACTTTTTCCTAATTTTTTTAATTTTTTTGTTAATTTTCCGGTTTTCAGAAGTTTTACGTTAGCCCTGTCCCTTCATACAGCTAACGACTTGTGTATAGAAATCTCTTTGCTGTCGTCGACCCGATTTGACATTCCGTGTATGTTCCTGTTCCTACGTCCCGTGCTCTTATACTCCGCGCAAGAGGAGACTATGCATGTTTTATAAATTAACGTTGATTACACTAATAACGAGCGGCATGTATGCAAGCTTTTAAATATTCAACAAGGATTCGCTTTTTATTAAGATAAATTCATTTTGAATAGTCCATAGTAAACATTATTATAATAGTAATAAATAGTAGTCGGCTCGAAGGCAGGTCCATGGTAGGACAGAGCAACACAAATAAAGTTCTCTTTCTCTCTCTTGCTTATTATTACCATTACCATTTTATTATAATTTTTTTATATTTTTTTTATTTTTTTTATTTTTTTTAACAGCAATCAGAACCTTACGTCCTATGAGCTGTTGCGCTGCAACTTCTCCTCACTTCGTATTTTTAGATAGTAACCCAATGGTTAATCCATCCATATTTGATGATTTTTGTTATTAGAATTAATCTAATAGGGCTGACTTTTTTTTATTGATGCAGCAATGCCGGGCAAGGGCTATTTTCACTTGGAAACATATTGCTATCTATATTTCCAAGTAAAAATCGTTATCACTGCTGCCTGATAACAGGCAACTCTAAGTGGATATCGAATCCGGGACCTCTGATTCAGGTCCCGTCGCTCTTAACCGCTTACCTACGGGCGACCCCATTTTATTATAATTAAGCACCTCTTATTCACTATTATTAATTTTTCTTTAAAAACTTCTGTTTTCATATTTCCTAGTCTTATGCTCCGGATTTCGGCTCCCTTACATGAGTCATCAACCATCTGAATTCTTCCTCTTCCCAGGCCTTTTAATCCCTATATTTTACCTTCCAAGAAGTGTAAAAGGCACTCTTTTTGCAAAATGGGTCCGATCCAGTTTTTTTTTCTCTCAATAATTGTACTCAGTAGAGTTTTTTCTTTGCCGACTCTTCTCAGGATTTTTTTCATTCGTTACCTTGTTTTTCCATTTCATCTTCTCCATTTGTCTCATATATATAAGGACGGTACATCAAACAACGAAAAAACAAAGATTTATAATTTTTTTGATTTCATCCGTTTTGACATACAATTTGATGTCATTGTCAATGGATATTGAAATTGGTATATTACATCTAAAGAAGTGTACACAGTACAAATTTTAAACAAACATTCATACAACCAACCAGTTAATAACCACGATTTTTTTCTGTTTATGTAAATAAGAAAAATAATGAAAATTTTGTTTCACAAAAATGTACAGAAAGTTGAAAATGAGCTGTGTACACATCTTTAGATGTAAGATACCAAGTTCAATATCCACTAATGTTGACATCAAATTGTTTGCCGAAACGTTTGAAATTAAAGATTATTTTGTAAATCTTAGTTTTTTATTGTTTGTTGTATGGCCTTGAAAGAACCTACTCATATATGAGACAAATTATTATTATTATCGACAATGTTTTGGGTAGTCTTGATGCCATCGGTTAAGACTTTCTGTGGTGACATGATGTTCGAAGTTATTATTTTCACATTTCATTTTTCATTATCATATCATTTACATATTTTTCGCAAAGAAATGTTTTTTGCATCATAATTTTGTTTAATAACTTGTGAGTTTTGTTTTCACCGAGGAAGAGTCAAATGGAAACTCGAAATGTATGAATTGATTAAATTTAATTAAAGAAATAATTTTAATATTTTTTCTATTTTATAATCTGAATAGATATCTGTTAAGAAGTATTTTGTTTAACACGTTATTAAAGTTAAAAAATAAATTAGTCTTAATAAAAGACAGTTAAATATAATCTTAATAAAATTTATTGAAATATTATAACCAAAGATATGGTACGTGATAAACGTTGCCGAACAAGTTCAGGGAATTGAGCGCTCAACGTGTTAATCAACACATTGTAAAATGGTAAAATATTTGAAAATTTTATTATTAAAAAATTTTGAGTGAATAAATAAAAGCTTTACAACTTAATAAATATTATATATATTTCTCGCTCGCACGATGAGGATTACGCTTACATTTGAACTAATTGTGAGTAAACTGTACTTTCAAAAATCATATCAAATTTAGGATTTTATTATTTGACTCGTAATTTGTCAATAACAAAATTATCAAGTATTTTACCATTTTACAAGCCTAATTAAATATGTCAACTTTGAAAAAACTTGTCAACACACTTTAATTCTAATTCTTATGAACTTGGAGCAATTGTGTTAATGTTTTTGATTGTGGTAAATTTATTCGCGGTTACGGTTTCATGATAGTAAAGATTAATACTACCACCCCGTTTCTGCATGACGTCAAGGTCTTGGAGACCCTGTATATATATATACATATATATATATATATATATATATATGTGTGTGTGTGTGTGTGTATGTGAATGTATGTATCATGTCTCCTCAATGTTATTATTATCATCAATTCGAATTGGAGAATTTCCATGGTACAATAGATGAAATATATTTCGTTGAGCTTTAAAGCGCCCAGATCGCTGGGGGTGCGGGGTGGAATCGCGTACCAAGGGTGCATGTCCCATCACATTTGATTTGTGACAGGCCGTCTGTCGTTTCTTATATAACGACTTGACATCTCAACCAAACTTCCACGCGAAGTGAAATGTCTTCGAACCTCCGGAACTCACACCTAATCATTTCGGAGAACCTATACATATTAAAATACCTACCATGTATCGATTTTAATTCACAAGATAAAATAGGATGTACATGCATTGCAATAAAAGTTGTTGAAGATGTCATTTTTCCTTAAAGAAAATTATGTAAAACTTTCAACATGTATATGCAATCGATATAATTAGTGAGAATTGAGATATAAGCAACTTTTAAATTTGTGACGATTCATATATATAAGGTTGGCAACTAAGTAAGTGCGGATGTTTGTTACAAAATCAAAGACATTTTTTATACTGATTTATGTCATATTTTAAACAGCATCATTATCCCTCTTTCATAAAACTTTTTAGGTTTTTATTAGAAAAAAGCGAATCAGGTACAATTTGATACAATCATGGAATTGTTCACCTTTCAACGGTTTTGTAAGGATTGAAACAAAAAGTATTCAGATGGTGCAAAAATAAGACTATATGGTGAATGTGGCAAAACATACCAATCAAACTCCAATAATTTTTGTCGAGTGGCCAAATATATGTGATATCAATAATGAAATAAATCACGTTTTCGATTTATTCTATTTATCAATTCAGGCTGCTGCTTTCCAACTGCATTGTTTAATTTTGTTAGTTGATTATTTTATACATCAAAATTGATTGCTCGGTTTGTTGATGACAGTTCGAAGTAGACAATTGCTTCATGTTGTAAGTAGTTGAATATAGACATCAGAATTCATTGTTCATTGGTCAATCAACTTCTACTGGACGACCAAAGCGTTTTCCATCTTTGAGAAAAAAATGGCCAGAACGAAATTTGGCAAATCAATTTTAAGACTGCCCTTTTTGATGGCTTCGTCACCATAAACAGCGCTTAATTTTTTGTGAGCTTAAGACACCATTTTACCTTTGCAAAAATTAAAAAGCAAAATATAACAAAAATTTTTGATCTAATTTTCAATCTTTTGCCAAACGCCAAAAGAAAACTACACAATCGATCAAAAAGCTCTTTTTACAGATTGACAGCTAATTTGTCTACTATTCAATAACAAAAAGTATATTACATTAGAACTACCTTAGCAAACCAGAAAATTTTAGTTGCCCTTATAATAGTATAATATGTTTCAAATTTTGGCCTGGTCCAATAATCCAAATTTTGGAATTTCTTTTTAAATTAAACCACTATTCCTAGATTTGTAATATATAAGAACGTTTGTTAGAATTCTATCACATCATACAACGATTCATCAACTTTTTTTTCAGTAATTGATCACGAAATAACATAATCTTCACCAAAAGTAAATGAGAACGATTCCCAGCTGATATCTTTCTCGAACAGAGTTTTCAAAATCCTTTTAGGATTTTAGATGACAAAGTCGTTGAGATAGTTAGCACCTCTTTTTTAATTATAAAGAAGCGGTTTAGCTGATCATCTTGCAATACAAATCAATTTAAGTTTTATTTGAAAGCTAAATTTTAGCTCACACTAATTTTTTGATATTATTGTCATTTTTTGTCTTTACTACCTGCAGATTTTCTAGTTAGTTCCATACACGGGGTAAGTTGTAATAACCCTAGTTTTCTGAAAATTGATCTAATAGTTTATCCAATTTTGGTGTTCAACGACTGAGAATGACTTGAACATCAAGAAAACATAAAATTAGCTAATCTGAAAACATAAACTTCTCCTCTTGCAATAAAAACTTGTTTTCACATACTTTCTTATATACGGGAAGCACCATCCGCAATTCAGAACGATAAAATAAAATCGCAACAATAAAAAATCATCTAACAACCTATACATAAGTCTGCAAATACATCAATTTCTCCATTTGAATTCTGATTAATAAAACCAGAAATACATAACAGAAAATCCCATTATCTTTCATAATGAACCGCCGTTGTATACTGCGACCATCTGATACCTACACCACATTCGCGGGCACTGTAAAATGTTAAAGATACACAAAATGTAATTGCTTCAATAAATAACAACGAAATATAAAATTTTATAATCGTTCCTTTCCGCAAATATTGGACAAATGCAATAAAACGAGACTCGGAGACAAGAGTTAACCAAAGGGTGAGAAAGGACTGAGAGCGAAGTAAAACAGGGCGAATACTCCCATTCTTGTTTCTGTTGATGAAAAGTAATAAAAATTTATAATTAAGATAAAGTTGAGATGTACGCTGATAAAATTGATTCGATTAACGGGAAAGGACAGTGGAATGGAATTTATTAACTTTCCACAAAATAAGTTGCTGCTATCTCTAAATAAACTACGTTGCAGTCACATTTTGCCCTGGACAAGTTGCATGAACTTTCCGATATGTGTAATTGATCGACTTAATTAATGAGAATTTATATGTTGTAACTTTTAAATTCATGATAATTAAAATTTCCACTGATTTTATTGCCACGGGATTTATTAAGTTTTTTTTGCAGAATAAGTTATTGATATCATTAAATAAACTAAAAGTAAGTCATGAGTAAGTCGCGTTTTGCCTTAACAAATGTTGCATAATTTTTCTGATATGTGTACATAATCATGTAAAAATGATCAATCGATGATAAATCGACTAAATCAATAAAAATTGATATAGTATGTTTTGAATTTGTGACGATAAAAATTTCAATGGATTTTAGCAGAAATTATTAACTTTTTGCAGAATATAAGAGTAAGTCGCGTTTTACCTTAAGAAAAGCTTGTATGATTTCTCCCATATGTATAAATACTAGATTTAATCAATAAAAATGATATTTATCCTTTTCAATTATTAGTTTCATCAACAAAGTTTTCGATTTTCACTGAAAACAAGTCAAGTGATTTTCAATTGATATCATTCAAACAAACTTATTATTAGTTATAGTACACGATCGCACTTTTAAAAAGTGAACGAGTTTAAATTTTAATGATTTTTATTATTTTAACTTTAATATATTTAATAATTAAATGAAAAATTAATCAATAAAATTAGACTGATTGGATATGTTATATTTAACAAAACTACCTATTTTCTCAAACTTTGATAAATTTTTAAAATTAAACTACTTGCCGTAAGGCCTTAGTATTTCAGTGAGTTCTATAAGACCATGATATATATCGCCAAAATTTTTTTTCAACAACGAATTACAAGAAAACGGTTCGGTAGATTTTCACCTAAAACTAATCAGTATCAATTCCAACTAATATCTTTCCAATAGTTTTTGAATTTTAAAAATCTATTCGGTAGTATGAGTTTAAATGTGGACCAAAAGATTAACACTTCTTTTCAAATCTCAAAGGAACGGCTCGGCCGATTGTCGCACAAAACTGACAAAAGATGATCCTCATTGAGATACATCAAATGGCTTTTAGGAGAAAACGTCGATCAAAGATCTAATTTTGACAAATGCCAAAAGAACGATACAAATTTTTGCAAACTTTGATGAATTTTTAAAGCTAAACGAGTTGTCGTAGGGCCGTAATATTTTAGTATGATTTTGAAGATTATGGTATCTACCGTCAAAAAATAGTCGAAAACATTTTTTTAACACTTTATTATAAGAAAACGGCCCGGCCGATCTTTCGAACAGTTTTTGAATTTTCAAAATCGATTCAGAACTGCGGGCCAAAACGTAGACAATTTTTTTTTACTTTTCTGCTATTTACAAAGAAACGGCTTGGATGTTCGCCGCGCAAAATTGATAAACGTTAGTCCTTATCGCGATACATTGAATGGCTTTTGAATTTTTGAAATTGGTCCAGCCGTTTTTGGAAAAACGTCGATGTACGGCAAAAAAATCTGTTCACACACACACACATACACATACTTTTTCCAAATTTGGTCTCATTCGATTCAGAATGGCTTGAAACGTCGAGAAAACATAAATTGGTGAATCGTATTTTTTTGTGGAAACAAACTTCTCCTTCGGGAAGTTAATAATGCTTTCGACTTGCCATAAACCATCGCTGACTGCAAAAAATGATTTTGGAAATTAAATAATTACGAAAGTGCTTTAAGATATTGACGTCTTAGCTTCAAAGAGATTAAAATTTGTGACATTTTCTTTTTACTTTTAGACTTAGTCAATTTTCGGGTAGAACTGAAATGTTATGATAACGAGTCTTCGTAAGAGTTGGTGATAAAAAGCTATGAAAAACCTATGTATAGTTGCTGCGCGATCATGCGTTAGTCAGATAAACCTTGAAATTCAAAACTAGTTTTTCAAGTAACTAATTGTAACATAAAATTTGTTTATAAATACTATATTTGTTTACCATTTGTCCAATGCACGCCATTGTTTTCTTGTCCGTCATAACTTTTCCCATATCGGAGGACAGAATCCGCACCCCACTACACCTGACACCCCGTATCTCGCGATGCGGGCGGAATCGATAGAACCACCCCGGCCCTGCCTCCTGGGAATAAAATTATAATTTTGGCGGGATGCTTTCGCCGCAACTGAAAGGGTTAATTTATTATGAGTGCGAGCAAAAGTGAGACGCACTTATCGGGAGAGAATTCTTCGTTGTTCGTTCTTCGACGAAGAAGATGGCAGGCAGGCAGGCAGCCCGTTACATTTTCTTGACTTAACGACAATGTTTAATTTAAACACATTTGGAAGATAATCCAGAATACCTAGGGAGTTTATCTGTGAACGAAGGACCGGGGAAGGTTTCCGAAACTTTGGATAGGATTTTGGAGGTTTTTGGCAGTCAAACTTCGGTTTTGAGTATCATAAAATTGAATCATACTAGCAGAATCCAGACTATTTTGAAGTTTTTTATCTTCCCGAGGAAAAATTAATGTTCTATATTTTCATGTCTTCTCGGCGATTTGTGTATTTTGGAAAAGTTTCAAGCCAAATTTAGAACTAGTTTTTTTTTTATTTATTTATTAATAGCAATCAAGATACAATTTAATCTTATAAGCTATTGTGACACAAAGGAGAGGAATCGAAAGAAAAAATAATAATAATAATAAAAGAAAAAAAAGAAATAATTAACTAGAGTTCACTCCAATGAGTAAAGCCTATGGTTTCAGTTTTCAAGCATCTTTTCAGTCTTCTTAGTGATGAAGAGTTGTTTAGAAAATTTAGAACAAGTGGTGAATGGCATCGTGCCTTAAGGCAAATTCCTGCAACTTCCCGTACCGTAACGAAATGTTAGAGGAATATTAAATGTTTTCAAACAGATTATTATAAATTCTGTAATATCGTCTAATATTTATAATAATTATATAAACTGAATTGCAACGTTGAAATTATTTTCTTAAAGTATATTAGAACTTTAGTCAGAATTAAAATTAAAATTTGAATTTTTTGAATATTAACACACATCGTGAATCGTGAAGTTTTTATAACTTTCAAGGCAAAATGTTTTTGACACTACAAAATGGGCCACATATTGAAATTTTAAAAATTAATCGTTGCAGTTTTAAAAGCTGCTAAAATAAATTCGTTTTAATTAAGTCGAATTTGAATATATCGGCAAATTAATTAAATTAAACCAAAATGCCACTTGCATCTAGTGTGATCTCATTTTATTACATAGCTCACAAAGCAGCTCAAACAAATTTATAAGTAGAGTAAGTAAAACACAATAATTATGAAATAAATAAGTAATATTTTACTGACAATAAGTAATTAATAATATAAAATTGAATTTTATAGAAAAAACTTATGAATGAAAACCTGCAAAATAAAATTTATACAAGCGATAATAAATTTTTTAGTTGTATATTATAAATATCAACATCCCCATTAAATTAGCTCAGGCTAAAAGATACTGGTGGGTGCCACAGGCAAATTTTAAAGAACATTTTTGGATTTCAGATATTAGAATGGAAAAAAACTAAAACTAATATAAACGTTCGTGAGAACTTCTTATGAAAGTAAGGAGCTTTATGCTGTTCTAAATCTTTGTTGTATATTATAAATATCAACATCCCCATTAAATTAGCTCAGGCTAAAAGATACTGGTGGGTGCCACAGGCAAATTTTAAAGAACATTTTTGGATTTCAGATATTAGAATGGAAAAAAACTAAAACTAATATAAACGTTCGTGAGAACTTCTTATGAAAGTAAGGAGCTTTATGCTGTTCTAAATCTGTATAGATATTATAGCTGATATTTTAAACTCTAAAATTAAAAAAAGAGTGCGCGTAAGGATCATATGCGATTGAAGAAAAACTTATTTGCTACTGTACAAAATAGCAAATTTAAGTTAAGTAAAAATAAATACATCATATAACAATTTTGAATAATGTTTATTAGTAATATGGTAATACTCGTGATGCACACATTTATTAGTGTCAACCATTATATACATTTATGTAATAATAAACTATAAATTATATATTTATAATAGCATTAAAAATGAGTATAATATTTAAAAAAAATAATGTTATTAAAGTCATACTTCAAATATGACATGATCGGTTTGTCATTGTAATTAGCATTTAGAAACAAACCTTCATTAGAAACATGAAGTAATTGCTGATTACTCAATTCTTTAATATTTGTTCACACAGTGTATTTTGTTAAACAACGCCTAAACAAACATTGTTTTTGCAACTTTACTCATCATGTAGAACTTTATGTAATTCATTGACAGCATTTTTTTTTTTACTTTTTCGCTGGCGATATAATCTCATATCTTTGAACAGCTGTAGTATCTCTCTTGCCTAAAAATATTTGCCTTTTGCTTCAAAGATTTATAGCAACTACGAATAATATAGAAATAATTTATAATCAATAAACTTACGTTTAGTTCACAACACAAATGTTTAATTTGTTTTATTATTTTCAAGTAACAGGGTAAAATAATCTTTTGATTCGGGCATTTTTCATTACATCAAGATTAGTACTACGATGCAACATTAAAATGTTTATTTATCTACGCCAATTTTCTTGTTGGTATCGGTACGCATACAACGACAGAGATCTATTCACATACACGACGACTAATCACAATCGACCCGTATAGAAATGATATCATCGAGAGCAAATGACGAATCATTGGCACTCGACTCTTATCTTATCGACTCTTATTTCGCACTTCCGTTGCATTTGTACGGATTTACACCCTAGTCGCGCATAAAGAAGTTTTACTTCAAAAATTTAATTTCAATACGAAGAAATGAATTTTTTCTCCAAAGTGCAAAAAAGTAAAATGTATGCATAAATTAAGAGGTATAGATAATATGCACAAAAATCTTGAACCACAAAATATGATGCATTGACTTGACTTTTTTTGCATTGACTTGACTTTTTTCCATCATATTAGCAAAACAACTAAATGAACATCACAAATTAGTATTTTACAGCACTGAAAACATCCAAATCAGTTAGTTGATGGGATACATATAAATAGTATTACACAGCCAAAACCATACATATATTTTAATAAGCAAACAAAAGGGATCGAATGGTCTTTAAAAGTAAATTTAGAAAATCGTTATTTTGAAAACATGACCCTAGTAGTTATATTATAATCTAATTGCAAAGGTAATGATACAAAATAACTAGAACTAAAGAATATTTTAATATATGATGATATTATGAAAATTGAGTATAAGGTGATAGTAATATACAAATATAAAGATTCATGCAGTTACGAAATGAAATAAATTTCAATTTAATTAAATACAAAATGTATATATCAGCTTGGTTAGTTTGTGATTCCTAGTATCATTGTTTGCATCCAAAACTAGTAAAAAAAACTATTACATAACTTTACCTTTGGTCAACCAGTTGATTTTTAAATCAATGTACTACTACTACTATTTGACAATTCAAATACTTTGATCTGACAGAAACAAAAATTTAGTATTTTTGGTACATGGGAATTATTTGATCCAAGTAGCTAAATACAAACAAAATACTATTCAATCCAAATTATCACCCCAAAAAGTTCAGACCCAATACATTCAAAATTCTAGTTTAATCAATAGTTCCAATAAATTTCTTGTTATGATGTTAATTTCAGAGTTTCAAGATGAATAAGAGAAATATTGTGATAAAAAAAATATATAGAGCACTGGCACTCATAAAAGAGTGGAAAGGTATAATAATTCAACAATAAAATATTTGCATGACTTTGAATATGAACTATTGTTAATTGTTGTAGAAGCCGCATTAGGCAGAGTAATTAAAAAGAATGAGGCCAGTAGAATTGCGGTAAATGCTATAAGAAAAGACAGCCTCGACTCAATCAGTAAGTTTATTTAATATTTATTGACATTTTTTTACTACACAAACAAGTTATTAATTTGACATTTCAAGTATAATTATTTTGAAACTTCATGCCATTTTTTTCTTAGACCTTATAATATGTGAAACTCATATGTTTTCCATTATATAAAGTGTATAAAGATAGAAGGGACTATGACGTCGCTTGCTGAACGACCGTTGCCGACAATCGTAGAACTCTTCCCATTGATTAAATGTTATGTTATGTTATGTTTTTTTTTAAATAATATTAATGGCAATTGATATGACTAATAAATTTTCAAGAAATGATAATAATAATATTTAACAATATTTATCATGATGTTATTTAAAAAATATCTGTGATACTCATTTCTTATAAAATTATCAGTCATCACAATCACCATTATATTATTGAAATAAAACTATCCCAGATAATATTTGAATTTAATTTAACTATTATGATAAATATTATTAATATAATTTTTTACAAAAGTATCAATCATCACAATTGCCATTATATTATTAAAATAAAACATATGACATTTATTCAATCGGGAGAGTCCGCGATTGTTGTCGGCACCGTTCGCTCAGCAACGTGACGTCACAGTCTCTTCTATGTTTGAGCACTAATTTTGCGCTCGTCTTGCAGTCCAAGTAGTATAAAATCTATGCGTTTTTCTTACACCATTTAATTATGTATGAACGTTTCATACTTTCATTCTTTTTCGGTACCTAATAACAAATCTAGGATTTAAGACTACTTCAAAGTACACTTTATTAGTTGCTTTATCGACTTTTAAACTGGCGAGAAAATCCGATTAGTATGGTTGCTTTAGTACAGTTGTGCCATTTTTTTTGAGATCAGCAATAATTTAGTTAATTTACAATAATATGAACCTAGCAAGGAGAAAAATAAATTAAATGGTGATTTGAACATTTGTCAAATCAGACAAAAAAGGGCACAAGCGTCCACACCCCCAGAACAGTTCTGACAGGTATAATTATAGGTTAAATGATAATAGGTACAGGTAGGTAACACCAAATTGGTTTATAACAACTTTTAAATATACATAATTAAACAATCAAAGTTAAGACAAAACCTAATTTTTTTAACAAAGTTAACCGAACTATGCGATACATTTTCTTCTTATATGGTTAGGCGTGGCACAAAGGTCCAATTTGACTTTAAGCATTTATAATGCGATAACCAAACCAGTTACATCACAAAAAATAGCATATATAAAACAAACAACTTTCTGACTATGTTCAGTAAAACTCTTAGCTAATTCATAATTGTAGAAATTTTTCAAAAAAAAAATCCTGGTTCTTCTTACCCCAGGGGGCAAAAACAGGTCCAATGTCTTATTTTAATTTTGAAGGGATTTTAAAAAACAATAGCTACATTGTCCAACCTATGCAATATATAAATTTCTAGGTGCATTTTCTAAAGAAATAAAACTGTACATAACCTTGATCTGGAATTTTGTTTAATATATTTATCAGCAAATCTCTTGTCAAGGTGTTTTTTAACTTAGTTTATTTTTTTATTTGTTATTTTGGTTTTGTACACCTTTGCGAGGGTAAAGGTTTAGTGTATCTTTTTTACCACCCACGTGTAAGCCCTTAGATAGGTTAAAACTGTTAAATCTAACTTAAAATTAACAATAAATTTTATGGAATAATTAAATAATAATTAGTAAACTAAGCAACAGTGCTCACAACCAAAAGAAATAACGAAAGAAAATTTTCAAATGTATTTTCAAACATTGCTTGAAACGTTTTTCTTCCGATAGCTACGTCGTAAAAATCAAGGTGATGTAAGAATCAATTAAATGATCTATTAAGTTTTTATTATTATTTTAAAGAAAAATTTAATAAATCATTTAAGGTAAAAAGAGCAAGGAAACGACAGAAATTATAATAAGATTTTTATTATCACACAAAATAACTACTAGGGTCGGAAATCATGTCCTTTTTTTGATTTTTTGCCATTTGACCCTCAATTATTAATTAGTCAAAATATCATCGTAACTAAACAAATGCAATGATGCCAAATATAAGGATGACTATCTGCGCATTTTAGGTCACTTGGCACTTAATCCATTTTACGCCTTCAGAATATGAGCAGTCTCAAACCAGACAAAAGCTGTGAAATCTTTGTTTTCTTGTGTTGCTTTTTCTTTTTCTCAATAGTATGTTTTTCTTATTGTTAGTGCAATTAAATTTTTTTATTGTTCACACTTTCAATAAAAAAAAACATCAAAACCTCTTTACAACCGTACTTAGAAAATTTTGAAAACAAATCTTCTTTAGGACTGAGCTAAATTATCTAGACGAAAGCTAAATGCTGGTAATTAACGTTCAGCACTTGCAGCAAACTAAATTATTCTATATCGTTACAAGTATTAGTTATTATTAAAAGAAATCGAATAGAAACACTTGATTCGTTCTCAAAAATGCAGATCATGTTAATGTAGAACACTGACTCAATCCAATAATGGAAATCTTATAACCAGAGTAGTTTATCTGTTATTACGACTGTAACTACCGTACCCTGGCACAATCGTACCCAGTCTATCCTACTTCATTTGAATTATAAATTGGTTTTGGACGTACAATACTAATATATTAGTACATATTACAATATATATTTCAGGAGAGCCAATAACGAAGAAGAAGGGCCAGATACGAGATGATTACATGGAAGGCGCCAGGTTAGCTCCTGAATTGGCGGTGTTGGTCAGGAGGCAACAAAAACGTTTGTTGAAAAGAAACAAGAGCCGAAGTGAAAGTCCAGACACCAAACGCGGTCCTTCGAGAGGGAATTCGAAGAGGAGATCAAGATCTAGAGGCAGCAAAAGGCGACGCCAGGGGTCAATTCCAGCAAAACCACAAAGAAAAGGATCCACACCCTCTACCAGAACTCCTGAAACAGATGCTGACAGTAGTGATGAACGAAAACCATCAGAAACATCCAACGAAACTGATGCGAACATCAGTGATAATAATGTTATTTGACAAACTGCTCAAAACATATATATGAAGATTACCCAGTATTTGGAATACATTGGATACTACGGTAAATTCATCAAAAAGGAAAAAAGCTGATAATAATTATAAATAAATGAAAGATAACTAGTGAGGTTTGTGGGTAGTTTTCGTTTTCGTCGGCTGAGCTAGCATTCCAAGAACACTTCACTGGCATGCGATGTACAAACTTACGTGTATGTGGATTTTAAGTTACTACGATATTATCTTTATTTTGCAGTATGATCACTAATATTATTAGTAATTATGTTTAAGTAATAATACCAGTTTTCAAGAGAAGTAATAATAACAGAGAAGAAGAAATCCCAACATGTTATGTGCTATTAATAAACAATTGGAAGGATTTCCTATTTAAACTTATACCAACTGTTATGCCATCTCTCGGATTCATCCCTTAATATAGAACAACATGTGGTAACACTAAAGGATTGGTAACACTGTGGTACCCCTTTGGCAACTCTGTTTCCGCCACAGAGGAGCAAAGAACAGTTCATCATCAGTCTCAATTCAACCATTATAACAAACACTTCCATTTTATTGAACATTCTGTCTTATTGTTTATAAATATATTTCATGTAATGTGTACGTAAGTCTTTTATTTATTCTGAATTTATCATATTCTGCAAATTGGCACAACACAACGTTTTATTTCATATATTCATATATTCATATATATTTAATATATTCTATTATGTTAAAAAACTATATATATATATATATATATATATATGTATGTAAATTCTTTATTTATATATATATATATATATATATATATATATTCTTTAGTTCGATTCTTATTGATAGGGCAATGTGCTGATTAAATTTTAGCAAAAGTCGGTCCAGCCGTTTTGGAGTTACAAAGCAAATAGTGCAGGAGATAAAACTTGAGTTTTTAAGAGAACGGGCCGATTTAAATAATCCAAGAAAAATTCTATGCGTAATAATGGGAAAAAGGGGTGATTAGTTTTTGGCAGGTCCAGCTTATTTGGAGATACGGAGCTAAATGTGCAAAAAATGGCAGTTTTTTAGAAAAATATCCGATCTGAATGCTTCAAAAACTTTCTGTTTGTGTTGACATAACGATTGCTTTTGGGATTTTTTTTTTAATTTCCAAAAAATATTTTTTTAAATATCGAAAATAAATTAGAATTTTCAAAATTTGATTCGGTACGAAAAGTTCGAGCATTTGCCTCAATGCACGATGCCACACATCACTAGTTGTATATATTGTTGAAATCTTTACAATTTCAATAATTTAGCTTGTATTTTCAATTATTAAAATCATCTGAAAATTTGAACTCCTAGTTCTTTTATATTGAAAATCGCTTCCTCCTTCTGTTAAGAAAACTCTTAATGCTATTACTGATACTTCGATGAGTTACGACTGCCAATAAATATTATAACTTTATGGTTACTTTTTTCTTCTTTTCATTCCTGAAGCGTTTTCCCGCATATTTAATGTCGTTTTCTCAACTAATAAAACACGACAAAATATAGATAAACGCAAACAATTTTAAAAACGATAAGTTTCTGAATCTGTTAGATTATCCATATTTATGTGAAAATAGCATAGTATATGCTATATAGTATATACCCTCAACTATTATAAAATGCATCCTATAAAATTTACTAATTCTATTATTTCTAGACCATTTTTTTTAATTTCACATATAACATTTTAAAATTTAAAAGATAATGTCACATGTAATTTTGTGAAATAAATTTATGTAGTCACGAGTAAATAAATTGAAATTATTATAATTGCTCCTAATTTTTATCCAAAGTAACATGTGAGTTTTAATTTATGCCAAAGTTAGTCTATGATTTAACAAATATGTAAAAAAGTAAAAATTTGTAGTATTTTAAAACTTGAAGTATGAATAAATAATTTACAGATTATAATTAATTAATAATATAAATATTAAAAGACAAATTTTACATTGACATTTTATGACAAATTACGTATTAGTTTTTTATACTATTTTTCATAGTTTCAAGTATGCAAGAAAACCATATTAGGCAATCAATAAAAAAATATTATTAAATTATTAATTAATATGATATTCGTTAAAAATAGATGAAAATAAATTTTTATATTACTAAATTACTAAATATCGGGATGTTTCTCTAGATTGAATATTTATTTTATTTTGGATAGATAAAGATTTATGGAACGATTCGGCCGCATAACAGACCAATGTTATGGCGAGGCTATGTCATGAAGAACTTTCCATACTAATTTGTTCTAAATATTGACAAAAGATATGCGGTTGCTGTACAACGAGATGTTTTTCTCAGGTTGTCAGATAGAAAACCTAACCTAGAAACCGCATAAGTGTCAAGAAATCGATGTTAGATAACAAGGTCTTTCTGACCCAGCTTCATAACATAAAAGTGACGTTGCAGTTTATGTGTAAAACGCCTATATGCTCGCCGAATGCATGACATTTTGACAGTATTCAGTATGATTCAGTAGTAGAATATATGAAAATTGGTCGTAATATGGCCTTGCCATAACATTGGTCTGTTGTGCTGCTGAATCGGTCCATTAATTCTAGAAAAGCAACATTTATAAGAATAAAGAGTTTTTTTTAAATGTGTATATATTTTTGTTTAAAATATTATAATAAATCCAGTATACAATGATGGTTAAATATTGAGAGAATTTTAGAATTTTTATTTCAGGTGCTAATTGAAACCATTTCAATCCTAACTTACGTTCATAAAACACATTGTTGTTGCCCAACAATTTTTGTGATAGATGATAGATTAGTACTTAAATATGTGAATTCTCCGAAAAATAATATAAGTATTTTATTTTCATCCCTTTACATTTTGGGAATCGTTTTTCCATCGATTGGAGTCATGTGCATCAAAAGTATTGTCTTCTATAATCTTGGGGAGGGACATTATTTCGGTTTGGTTAGACGATTTTTAAATTGCTTAAATATATCGGTTGAAACATATTTTTGTGATAGCATGAAAAATGCTTTTCACAAACTTTTATACACCTCGTAAAAACTCCCCTGGCTGATATTTTATTGAAGATATTAAAATTACGATGCGATCTATAAATCGAAAGATGATGCGAGACATACGGATATCTTTAAGTTTTATTACTCGGAAGAAAAGAAAAGTTAAACGATTTTATGATATTCTTTGATCGTAAATACTTGAAGGAAATTTATCATTCGGCAATTAATTATTTAGCCAAAATTTATTTGCGGATTATTTTGTGCAGGGTATGGCGGGGCACAAAGATCCAATTTGACAACAAATAACACACATTAAACAAAGCACAGTCTGACTATGTTTAGTAAAAGCTCCCTGTTAATTCAATATTGTAGAAATGAGTTTTTTTTTCGTTTTTCAAAAATTTGTGACCTGGTTCTTTTTGCCCCATAGACGAGGTTAATTGAAACGGCTAGGAAACAAACAAGTTCAACGTCTTATATTCATTTTAAAGTAATTTTGCAAAAAGACGACATTATTCAACCGATGCATAATATAAATTTCATGGGTGCATTTTTTTAGAAATAACTCCATAAATAACCTTGATCTGGTATTAAGACACGAAAATCATCGGCAGAGTTGGAAGAACTATTTATTTAATTTATCTTTTGTAAATTTACCCAAACCTTTTAGCCCCACTCTACCCTATTTATTTATTGACATTCATTGTTATAAATTGAAATTTATAAAACTATTTGTACCCAATATTATTTTATTAGATTTTCAACACATATAAACTAAATAAATTAAAATATCATAAGTTCCTAGAGCAACTCGTCATTCTTGTAAATAATAATAAATTCATAATATTAAGTCTATTATTGAAGTAAAACTTCTTTAGGCGCGACTAGGATGTAAATCCGTACAAATGCAACGGAAGTCCGTTACGGCAGAACTGTACGTCATTCGTTTTCGATGAAATCATTTCAATCGACCCGGATTGTGATTAGTCGTGGTGTATGTGAATAGAGAACTGTCGTTGTATGCTTACCGACATCAACGTTGTATGCGTACCGATATCAGCAAGGAAATCGGCATAGATAAATAAACATTTTAAAGTTACATTGTCGTACAATACTTGATTTTATGAAAAATGCCTGAATCAGAAGAATATTTTACCCTGTTTCTTGAAAATATTGATTAATAAGATAATGATTAGTAAGTTTTGATTAGAAATTATTTTTATATTTGTAGTTTCTATAAATCTTTGAAGTTATTAAAATGAAAAATATTTTTTAGACAAGACAGATATTACAGCTGTTCAAGAATGAGATTATATCGCCAGCGAAAAAGTAATCAAATACAAGCAGTCAATGAATGTATGTTAATTTTAATTACATGAAGTTCTTCAAACATAATTATTACATATTGAGTGAAGTTGCAAGAACAATATTTATTTAGGCGTTGTTTAACATAATCTACTGTGTGAACGAATATTATAGAACTTATTAATCAGCAATTACTTCATTTAAAATATATGATTTATAATTTATCATTATATAAATATGTATAATGATTGACACTAATAAATGTGTGCATCACGAGTGTTACCATATTACTAATAAACATTATTTAAAATTTTATATGATATATTTATTTTTACAAGTGCCATCTTGTACAGTAGCAAATAAGTTTTACTTCAATCGCGTGCGAACCTCATGCACTTTTTTCTTTTTTTATATTTATATCAGAATATACAAATAACTTACGTTAAAGTGAAATACCATTTACACCTAGTATATTATTATCTTCATTTACTTCAATTTACTAGTGTATCTTTAATTTAACACTCCCTGAACACATCGGTATTTTTTCCAACCAACATCTATTTATTAACAAAAAAAAGAATAATTGATACAACTTGAGCAGTATAAGCATAAACAAATCGCAAGTATAAAATAGTAAAAATTTCCGTCAAACGTCCCTTTCACGTCCCTATTTATAAGTTATTGCTACATTAGCCTTTTTGCAACAATGCAGACATATCTCGTAAATATAAAGAAACGGCTGAAAGGACTCATACCACCTATTTTAAAGCGAAGGAGCTTATCTCGAGCTTTTTTCTGTAAAAAAATCTATTAGTATTAACAATAACGATGCTTTAAAGCATTATATTAACCCCACATTTTTCTTGTTGGAACGCGACGGCTTATACCCCCGAAAGATGTATCTTATTTGAATATCAGAATGAGCTAGGCCAGTGCAGGAGGAGGAAGATATATTC
>NW_020536409.1:0-63539 GCF_003426905.1 Ctenocephalides felis | reverse complement strand
CCCGGATTACATGAATGAGGCCAACCAACAGAAAACATCCTCGGCTACTATCAACTTCAACCACTACTACCTGAGCAGCGACAAACGTATTACAACGCTAAAATGAGCGCTATATATGATAATCAAGATGAAGAGCCACCACTGGCAGGCGATGACGCTCAAGTTGAGCCGCAAGAGCTTCTAGATCTAGAAGACAATGATGTTGAACCAGGCGAACAGCCAAGAAGGCTGGATATTATTACAAGCGGCGCAGTATCAATTGCAGGCCTGAACATCAATCATTCCTTGCTATCAACGATTTCCCAGATGATACTTGAATCAGAGTACACATGAACCCCCAATCTCGTAACATCCGGAGCAGGATTGCGACTCAATCCACTTTCTTAAGTATTAGAGATGACGTAAGACATAATCTGCGCCAAAGATTTACCTATTCTACTGCTACGTCACATTCATTTCATATGTATTCTCCGGAGATATAAACTGCATCATTGCTGTTTCATTACAGAATTAGGTGACCAATTAATTCTGGGCCATTAGTGAAAACACCGGCTGAATGGAATGTCCACTTGAATGACATCTTTAATCACGAAGACGTACGTAATGAAGGTTGGAATGGAACACATCACATGAATAAATTGTTTTGAAAGAATAAATATATTTTAAGACGATTTTTAAAGAAATTTAGAACGAAACTAATTATACATTGTCGAGGGTGCATTAAAAGATACAATAAACATTAATCTTCAGATTATAACAGATGAATATGCGGTAATAAGCTATATTACTAATTATATTAGTAAGATAGAGTGGAAATTATCTAAGCTTTTAAGAGAAGCAGCCGAGGATTGCGACAACAATAATAAAAGTATGAAGGAAAAATTTTGTGAGACAACAAAACAAAAATAACAAATTTTTTAATAGTAATTTAATTCACGTTCTTATGTCGCTTTTTTCTAAACAGTATAGAAAACTATCTGCATGAATATTCGGCCAACGAGTATACGAGTATTGATGCTGAAATAGATTGACGAGTTAAAGACTTAAATATGGATTCTACGGAAATATATATATTATATATATATATATATATATATATATATATAGAGAATTTAATGACTATATAGTAAACTGCATAAAAGTTAAAGGTATGTTGTCTGGCTGATTATGCCAAAAAATATGAAAATAGGAACAAGAAATCATTGGAAATAGATTACGATTTCGATCAGAATGATAAATTAGAAATATTGAACCGCCAAATGTCTGTTATAAAAGATATATGTGATATAAATTATATCAAGGCCCGGCTAATTAATATAGAGAGAAAATAATATTAGTCATCCTTTGGCGAAATGAGTTACGATAAGTAGAAAAACGATATGCATGCCCCGCCGAAAAAATTCAATGAAATGGTCCAACAATTAAATTAAGCATCGGGAGTTTATATTGCATATATTGTGTGTTTAAAATGGGAAAAATAACCTTTCAAATATTTTCAAGCAAATCGGCATGTGTAGGGAAAAGATTGCAGAATACACTATAACCAATCTATAACAAATATTTCGATAAGCTTCCCTCTGACGGAATTTAGATAATAGTATTACTACCGTCAAGAAAAGCTGCATTCCTTATCAATTTCGCGAAGTTGCATTCTGTGATCACGTTACCATGTAAACAATTCGGTGTTAATTTAGTACTAATCGATGTCACAAACTACATACGCAAATAATTATCAAGAGCTAAACTTTTAATAATTGACGGTGTTGATACTCGATTATGGCAAGTTAAAAGAAGTAATAAATCTTTTGATTGGATATTAGTATTAACAGTTGGCCGTTTGAAGTAATTGCCTCTGGTATATGGCATATGAATGTCCGCCATAATAAAATAGCTCCATTCTTTAATCATAATCCGGGCTTTGGCCGGTTAAATAATTGGTTTGAATCCTATTTGAGAGGTAGAAAACTACGCGCGAAATTAATTGACTCCATATCAGATGAATTTACAATCTCTTCAGGAGTGCCGCAAGAACTCTCAGCTTGGACCGTTGCTATTTTGTATATTTGTGAATGACATTTAGCAATGGTTTCTCGTCGGAGTTTTCTTTATTTGCGGATGACTCTAAAATAAACAGAGGCATAAGGAACGAAGGTTTGTGTGTAAGGAAATTTGTGTGCGTTCCAGGAAGACTTAAATAGTTTATCTAGATGGTGTGAAATAAATAAATTTAAATTGAATGTGAGTAAATGCGCAGTTATTTTGCAGCGGCAGTGAAAGCTACTCTAATCATCGATACTTCATAGCAGAAGAAGTACTTCCGCAAGTGGATGGTATCCGTGATTTGGAAATATATAGATAGAAAGCTAGCATTCACTTGAACAATATTGTGTCAAGGGCAAATTGTATACTCGGTGGTCTGCTCAGAAACAGTGGAGATTTTCAAAATGATGCTACCCTGAGTGTACTATTTGATACCTTAGTTAGACCAATATAAGAGTATGGGTTTATAATTTGGGACCCGATTTAACAATATAAGATTGACAGAATTGAATCTATCCAGAAAAAAATTGTCAATCATGTAAGATTCCGCAGATGCAAGAATAATTTTTAGATAAGTCGGTCCCAAATGTACAACCATCTTAACATTGCGCCACTCGATGCTAGAAGAAAATACCCAGAACTCAAACGCTTCAAATTTGTCGTACCTAACGTTATGTTACGTTACAATAGAACTTTGGAAATACCTAGAGTTAAAACCAAATTTGTTTCACGCGCACCCATGTTCAGAATATCAAAAATAATAAATGAATTTGCCTCTGAGACTGATATCTTTGGTCTGTCGGTGACAAATATAAAAAATCAAGCCAGAAAATTATCCTTAAAAGACTGTCTTAAATAATGATTTATAGTTTATTAAATGTTTTATTTTATTAGTTTTTATTTAATGTTATATATTCTTAATGTTATATCTATGAACTCTTAATACTCTAATTTTCTCACTTATTATCTCTTATAATTTGTACACTTCAAAGTGTAACTATATAATATTATTGCCTTGAGCGTTGAATAAATAAATAAACAAATAAATAAATAAATAAATAATCTATTGTGAAATGTATTTGATATTTTTAATTACCGGAGATAGTAAGACAAAAAGATTATTAGTGTTTATAAATGCAGTAAATAATTTGTCGGAAATAAAAATGATGATATAACATAAATAAGAACCAGAGGAAAAGGTTCCAGAAACAACAGTATGGTTGTAGAAACCAAATGACAACGTAGCAGGATGCAATAAATTAAAATTAATCAAAATAAAAATCTATTAATAATCTTGACAGCCGATCATGGATTTTCAATAGAAATCGACAAAGTGAAAACTAATTTTTAATTGATTAAGAAAAAACAGTAACATTAACATAAAAGTGCAGGAAACGAGCTATATTGATATTGATGTAGACGGGCTAATTAATGGCGCTTACGGTGTTTTAAAATATATTACGTTCGACAAAATAAAACACATGAAATTATATGGTTGTCAGCTGCCCTAGTGGGGAAAAAGGCTAGAAGCAATTACAAGGAATATATGATAAATAGCGATATATTCAATACTTTATTATAAGTTTTTATATATGTTTAAAATGTAATAACAATGTTTACATAATAAAATAATGTTTATTATATCGAAAAAAAATTCCGATCGTAATCGCAGAAGCAATGATAATCCATAGAAGCCTCTCTCGAACTATTCATTTATATTTTTAAGTTTTTTCAACCTAGACATAAACTCGAGTTTTAACTGAACACTAGTTCTCATCCGATCATGGTGTGTTTAAAGAACTTTGGACGTGGAAAGTAGATAAATTGGAGAGCATTGGAGAATGACCGCATTTGTATAATCACACTACTAGACACATATACAAAATGTAAAACCGGTTGAGAATTTAAAAATACAATATAAAAAAATCGATTACTTCCTCTTTATTCTTTGAATTACTTGGTTACTAAAAGTGACGATTTAAAAGTCTTGCCAAAAAATTGTTGAGGAAGGAGACAAACCGTTTAACCAAAACGACCATTGTAAATTTTCATTGAAAAAACTTTCCATTGAAACTCTGAAGCTGTATTGTTCCGAAAACATAACTTGATATACGTAATTTGTTTATGAGAAATCGTGAAATTGATCTGAAAGACACCGAAGCCGAATCCTTTTTTTAAAATTTCTCAATAGTTTACATTTGAAAAGTAAAATATTCGAATAGAGTTTAATACATGATACAAGCAACGTCATAAAAAGCATGCTTTGATTAAATATGAATCTAAAATTCGAAAATAACAAATATTGATATGTATATCAAAAACCAGAAAATATCGATCAAATATTTTCGTTTCTAATTTATATAATATAAAAAGAGAAACTTAATTCAAATTGTTGAGAATATAGTATGGTCAAAAATAAATCTTTTGTGACGTTAAAAATGTACATGTTAAATATAGTAGTAAATAGTAATGTAAATATGAGTGTCATTACTATATTGTCAAACTGTATTATTATTAAATTGGTTTATATAATTTCACATTCACATTACTACAATGAAACACATAAATTTGTTTATTTATTTGTATTTGAGTGAGTATAGTTTTCCAATTATAAATATTGATCAAATGCAAAGAAAAAATATACCTTACCGGTTACATGTTCTGTTGCTTATTGAATATTTAAAATTAGTTAAATGTATTTTTCTGTAATAGTAATTTATTATACTCTAAGAATTACTTAATCTTTCTAACTATTATGGTTGTTAATATCGATTACAGATATCGTCAAATGATTACGAATTGATTTCAATCAATCTTATTATTTTTTATATAATATCCATTCTGCTTGTCTCCATTTCCTTTATATATTCACAAATTTTCATAAATTTGATGATATATATTATATATCAAATAACAAATAATTTTGTAAGGATTGGACAGCAGAGATCATGTAATTCTGGTGATGGTCAAAAGATTTTGTAATCATCACAATCGAATCTTCGCACGAATTTGATTAATTTTCTTTGTCAATAGATCATATAAGTGCATTTTTTTTTTAATATTTGGCACATAAAATTATTTGAACATGATTATGTTATGTGTCATATCTGCCATTATTTAATTTTATTTCATGATCTATCAATTATTCATATGAAGTATATTTTATTTGTTCAATACATAGCTCTATTTTCTTTATTTCGTTAACGGTAATCGGCATTATGATCAGTGATGTAAATATTTGTATCTCATGAAGATGTTAAGGCATTATTGAAATCCGTAAGATATGAAACAATGATCCTGATTGGTAGTGTATGTATAAAGGCCTGAAAGATCAAAACCTTTTTCAAATATCTCAACTAAATCTTTGATTGCGTCAAATATCCTTCTTCGCCCAAACTAAGGCTATCAATTTATTTAACATATGATGCTGACTATGCTCAAATATTGGTAGTATCCAAATAAATTCAACATTACAGAAAATATATTAAATGAGCAATGTCATTCAAAATAAGCACTCCAGATAGGTTACACTCATATTTGTCCGAAAACTATTGATATTGTATTGATTTATATGAATGTCTTTGACTAGAATAAGAGCTTGGCAGGATTGCATAAAAAGCCATGTTTCAAATAGTCTGATACATTAATACAATCAAATTATTTCCATTACAATGATGGCAAATGATCTTCAGCCATAAAGATCCAGCCATAAAATTTGATATATGAATCATAATCATTGTGTATATTAATGCCAGAATTGTAGTAAAAATACAGTGCACTACATCTTCAGATTAGGTAATTGCCTGATGCCAGATTAATTTCTTCCATGACACGTTTTATGTCCATGTTGTTTCAATTAAAATAAATGTATCTTATAACAAAGATTGAACTTTTTGCTTATAATTTTCATATTTATATATTTAAATCTAAGACTGTCAATAAACTTAATTGTTCTTAACATTATAATCACAAATCGAGATTATTATATTATCATTCATTAGTTAATGCTAATAAATTAAATCAATCATATCTGTAAATTATTTTTATAACTGCCAAAGTATAATTAATAACAATGTTGTTTCTTTAATTTAATAGCCCATTATCTTTGGTTTCATCAACGTAATCATCAATTCATTCTATTAATAACACTTCTATAGACAAACTGTTATTCTAATATCTTCTCATGGGTCCAATACATTTTAACTAATTTTACATATTCAGAGATTAATTTCGAAGAAAAATTTAGAATTCAAGAAAACAACTGATGCTTTACCATTAACAATACATTAAATAATGATAGTATAGTACAATAAATAATAATAGTAATTTGGAAAACTGAACTTGAACTGATTTACCAACGTACACATCATTAAGATTTATTTTCGCTTAACAAGAAATTCACGAATGAAATTATATATATTCACATAGTGGCAATTCACAATTTAATATCTTATCCTTTATGAATTAAAAAAAATCACTTTCAAACTATATTCTAGATTTACTAAAACAACACGAGTTATGCTTTTTATGTGGTGGATTGACATGCAAGACTCTTCCAAATGAAAATACAATGTTGTTTAAAATTAATATATTTGATATCTATTATTGAGCAGTCAATATCTTTCAGGTTATGTTTTCCACACAAAAACCAATTTCCTTTTATTGGCATTTTGGGGCGTGATTTGTCACCTTCAGACAGTGATTTGGTGTGGACAGTTGTAGGCGTGGCCAATATTTAAAAGCTAATTTTTATGGTAAAAATAATTAAATTATAATAATTTATTCAATTAAATCTCATTTATTTTTCATTTTCTTTGTTTGACATAAAAATCCTTAACCTACAATCAAGTATTATTACATTTGTCATAGTACATCGGTACTAACCGGCATCATCCACGGTGTCGAAATATGTTCGAAGTTATAGTGAAATAGTGCAAATCACAAATATTTATTAATTATTGGTGACGCCACTATGGCGTCTAATAATAATATAGTCGCCATCTCGGGGTTACAATATGTCAACCGATTTGTTCCTTTCTAATCCAGACTACCTGTCTCTTTCCTTCCAAAACTTTGACCTATGACTTCCGACATGTGGATTCTATTCGAGTTGATTTCCAGTTCACTTCGCTTCCAGTGCATTTTCAGTTCGGGTTCTATCTAGTTCCGTATTCAATTCGATTCCAGTGCGTTATCAGTACGCTTACAGCTTGCTTTCTTTCTTTGGTTCAGTTTCGAGTTTCCTTCCAAGTCAGTCGAGTTTAGAAGTTTTGTTGAGTTTCCTTTTAAAGTGAGGTCATTTTTTAGTTTGTTATTATCATAGAAGAAGAACGTTTTTAGTTTTCATATACAGTCCACGAATACCAGCCATCCGTGTGGTCTACTGATCGAACCAAGGCCACACCACATTTTGGCCTTCCGAGCCGGATCTCAATTAAGATTGAGAGTTTCTACAAGTTGCCGATTCAGAATCTAAGTACTAATTTACAAGTATATATTTATTTGCATTTACCGGATATCAAGGTAAGGTTAATATTTCCAAGTTTCTTATATAATCCTAAACATGCCGCCTAAGAGTGTATCTGCCAGTGCTGAAGTCGCACGACTAATTTCAAAACGAGAAATGTATTTTTCCATTATACAGAAGACGTATGACTTGAGCAGAGATGTAGAAGATGCGTCAAGCAAGCAACAATTCTGTACGAACCTGATAATGTTAGATAACGTTCGAGATCAATTCATAAAACTTACCGACGATATTAATAAATTAAACGCGTTGGAAAATCCCAGTTTCGTACCGGATTATGCTGCACTTCTATCCGTGGAACAATTATACGCGGAGATAAAATACATTGAAAAAACTATTTCCGATGTAAATAATACTTCCTCTTTTACAAAAAGTGAAGATTCCCCATCTAAATTCATTTCAAAATCCCGTCTACCAACAATTGAAATACCCAAATTTGCGGGTGATTTCAAAAAATGGCCGCTATTTTACGAAACATTTAAAACCCTTATACATGAGAATCCCGAGATTGATATTATATCCAAATTTCATTATTTAATGGGCGCCTTAGAAGGCCCAGTAATGAAAATTTTCAATACCATCTTACCTACCGCCAATAATTATTTAATTTTATGGGAAGCATTGATAAACAAATACGAAAATAAACGTTATCTGGGCATTCACTATTTCAAACAGTTAATGTCTTTTAAAACAGTAAATTCATCACAGTTGCATAACTTTATCGAGAAATTTGACACTGCTGTACAAGCATTAAATCAATTAAATATTCCAGACCTGTATGATTTTTTACTAACATCGATCGCTCTATCCAAATTAGATACCAATTTACAGGAAAAATTTGAAAATTATTTTCAGGGCGAATATCCTTCCTATAAAGAATTATTACAATTCATAAACAAAGTGCAAAAAGGTCAAAGTTATATTTATGATTTGCGCGAGAAGGTTTCGAAAACTCACATTTCTCATTCGTTGATAACAAGCAATGTCAAATCGCTTCAATGTTACTTATGCAACGAAAGTCATAATATTTTTAAATGCTCGCAATTTCTAGAATTAAGTATCAATGACAGATGGTCAGCAATTAGGAGATTGAATCTTTGTTCGAATTACCTGGGTCATAAACGTAACAGTCCGTGCCATTCTAAGAAAACATGTATTGTAATACCAAACATCATACTTTGTTACATTCAAATAATTGTGTTGACAATACAAAACAATTTCCAACAGATATTCATTCCAAAAATTCGAAACAAAAAATTTCCGATTCCAATCCAAGTAATACTTTATGCGTTGTAAATGGATCAGATTTATCACATTATATAAATCTTATGCCGACCGCAACTGTTTATGTTTTGGCAACAGGTATTAAAACTAGTCCGTTACGTGTCATTATTGATACCGCAAGCGATCGCAACTATGTGACTGAGTCATTTTGTAAATCCGCTCAACTAGAGATAACACCGATCGAGGCTCAAGTCATTTCTATAGGTAACTCTTCGCAAAAAATTACGGGCATGGCAAATTTTATTATTATGTCGAATGATTGTTCCTTTCAAATGTCTGTATGTGCCTATGTGATTCATGAAATTGTCAAACCACAACCGACCATTAAAATTCCCTTCGATTGCATTAATAAATTTTTATCTTTACAACTGGCGGATAATAAATTTTTCAATTCTCAAACTGTTAATGGAATCTTGGGTTGTGATGTATTTAATGCTATTATTATGTCAAATCACATAAAAACCGTCAATTCACCTATCGCATTGGATACAAAATTGGGTTATGTAATAATGGGATCTCTTCCAAACGTTGCATCGCCTGATTCAAGTTCGACAAATCTATGCACGATTGAACATGATTCCTTATCTAAACAAATGAAAACATTTTTTGAGTTAGAAGATGTACCTGACATGATTGTTTCGGAAAACGATTATTGCGAACAGTTCTATACGTCTACCACAATACGGAATTTCGATGGACGTTACGTGGTCGCGTTACCATTCCGTGACAACGTTAATGTAAATTTTCAGAAATCATATGAACTCGCGCATAAGCGTTATTGTATTTTAGAACAAAAATTTCGGAAATCTTTTGAATTCTATAAACAATATTCAGAAGTAATTCAAGATTATTTACAACAAAAACAAATGTCATTTTTAGGCCATGTAAATGATTCCGCAGCCAATGAAGTGTATTATATTCCACATTTTGCCGTGATTAAAGACAGCTCATCCACACCGTTACGAATTGTATTTGATGCATCAGCAAAGAATGCTGAATTTCCTTCCCTGAATGCCAACCTATTTTCCGGACCAAAGCTACAGTCTAACATTATCACAATTCTTCTTAATTTTCGTTTTGGCGAAATTGCATTAACGGCCGATATTAAACAGATGTACAGAAATATATTAATTCGTGATCAAGATAGACAATTTCAAAGGATACTTTGGAGATTTTCTCCGGAAGATCCTCTCGGCATTAAACACTGTCACGTTTGGTATTACGTCATCTCCTTTTCATGCGTTACGCACTATTAAACAACTCGCTAAAGATGAGAGCAAAAATTACCCCTTAGCCACTGATATAATTCAAAATGATATTTATATCGACGACGTGGTTACTAGTGCAGACACCGTCGAAATCGCAAAACAACTTTACGTTCAATTGTCGAGTTTGTTCCGTTCCGCGTGTTTTGAACTAGCGAAGTGGGCTTCGAATGATCGTCTAATGTATAAACAATTTGAATCACACCAAAAACACAAATTAATTTTTCACAAACAATCTCTGAATTTGATACTTCCGTTAAAGTATTGGGATTGAGATGGGATCCAATTCAAGATTGTTTTAAATTTAATATCAACCTTCTCCATCAAAATTGGACAAAACGTCATATATTATCCACCATTGCTCGTATTTGGGATCCCTTAGGTTTTATTACGCCTATTACCATCAAATTCAAAATGATCATGAAAGAACTATGGTTATTAAAATTGGATTGGGATGAGCCATTACCTTCCTCATTAGTTGCAACATGGCTTAGTATTTATAATCAACTTCCAGAATTAATTAATCTTTCCATTCCTCGATTTGTAGGTACCAAAAATTATATTCGTTGTTCTCTTTACGGTTTTGCGGATAGTTCAGAAAAGGCTTATGGGGCTGTGATTTATATCAAGCCTTGCCATGATAATAAATATTACCTTCTTATTTCAAAATCAAAAATTACTCCAATTAAAGTTCAAACTTTAGCTAGGTTAGAGTTGTGTGCGGCGCATTTATTGGCAAAATTATTATCCTTTGTCATATCTTCCAATCATCATTCTTTATGTATCGAAGAAATATATGGTTTTACGGACTCGATGATTGTGCTTCATTGGTTAACAGGACCAGCTCATAGATGGAAAACTTTTGTCGCAAATAGAGTAACGAAAGTTCATGATTTACTTCCTTCTGCCAAGTGGTATCATATTCCTTCCGTGGCAAATATTGCCGATTGTGTTTCTCGTGGTTCATTACCAAATACATTGCTTAATAATAGTAATTGGTACACAAGTCCCTCATGGCTTTACTATCAAAGAAGTCATTGGCCCATACGTTCTACGTTAGATTCCATGCAAAATGTTCCAGAAGAAAAAGTTTCATCTTGCTTAGTGGCAAACTCCTGTAAAAATGATCTATACGAATTTACTTCCACTATATCTTCATGGGCCAGACTATGCAGAATATTTGTATTTATTTCACGTTTCTGCAAAATTATTCCATCTAGAAGTGAAATATATTTTTCAGATTTCAACAAAGCCGAATTAACTATAATCAAACTTATCCAACAAATCTATTTTTTCGAAGAAATTGATTGTTTAAAAATGAATAAGTTTCCTAAAAGGTATCGGACTTTACGACTATTTTTACATGATGGGTTCTTAAGAGTTGGTGGACGTTTAACACATGCTAACCTGAATTTTGATCACAAATTTCCCTTGCTTTTACCCAAAAAGGATCACGTGATAAATTTAATAATTGATTATTATCATGAGAAACATTTACATGCTGGTCCACATTCACTCACTTCCATTCTTCGTCAAAGATACTGGATTTTATCCATTCGCAGTATTGTACGCCAACGTATTCATAAATGCAATAAGTGCTTTAGGAATAATCCTAAATCCTTTACTCCTATTATGGCTGATTTACCTTCTCCTCGTGTTATGGAGGCAAAACCTTTTCAGCACACTGGTACTGACTATGCTGGTCCCTTTTGCGTAACCATGGGAAAATTTAGGGGCGTAAAAAGTTCAAAAGCATATATTTGTTTATTTATTTGTTTTTCCACAAAAGCAATACATATTGAACTTGCCTCCGATTTAACAACTTCGACGTTCTTAAATTGTTTTAAGCGCTTTATTTCACGAAGAGGTCCAGTTTCTTGTCTGTATTCAGATCGCGGAACAAATTTCGTTGGTGCCAAATCAGAACCACTTTTGACGTGCCAAATCACGTCAAAAGTGGAACACCCCTTCTCTCCCGGCTAAAAAGGGTATGTTAGTTCTAATCAAAAATGAAAATTTGCCTCCTCTTCAATGGTCTATGGGGGTTATTGAAGACGTTTTTCCTGGAAAAGACGGAGAGGTGCGCACAGCTTTAGTAAGAACCAGGGCTATGTTATTGAAACGCCCTGTAGTAAAGCTCTGCCCCCTACCTACACAGTAATTTATGGTGAAGAAATATGTTTTTTCATATTTGCAAACGATATAAAAAAAATAAAAAAATATTCTAATGCTTTATTTGTTACCTTTCAATTAATTCTTTCCTTTTACCTTTCACCATTATATGTGGTAACTTTATTAGTAACTTGCTTCTATTCAGAGGAATCGCATGACAACTCAATCAGACTCAAGAGCAGAATGTTATTTGCTCAGTTGTTCTCACAACTTTTGATAATATTCAAAAATCTGTACATTCAAGAAGATCGAACGCTATGAATCATCATAATATTGCAGTTATTGTAAAAATGCCTTTAATTTGGAAAAGATAGTCCCATATTGGACACATTCCAAATACGACCTGGTTGTTTTAAATCATGCTGGTTACTCAAAAATAAACTACAACCATCATAAACAAATCCACAAACAAGGTCAATGAAATTTTAATTCTTATTCAACATAAAGGCATCTTAGATATGGCAATCGATAATTCCACCAAGACAAATTCTCATGTGTTCCGAAAACAAGCATGTATGATGCAAACCTAAAATACTTTCCAGTGGTGCTATATGCAAGTCTCATGGAAGTTATATCTATTAGAATATTTTAAAAGCATTTGCTATAATAGCAGAAAAATGAAATTTGGCAGCATTATTACAGCAAGATACTGAGCAACTATAATACATTTTAAACAATAACAAGGTTACTGCTTTCCTGTCAAGATTACTTATCCTTAACATTGATTCTGATTGGTAAACATAGTAGCATTAGATATTCCGTCAAAACTTAACTTACTTCCTAGATTCAATTAGGATTCGACATGTTATTTCTTCACCATCTCTCATGTGTTTTATTTTCGCATAGTTTGACTAATGGTTTTGATATTTCCATTTATATTTTCTAGTATTTAAAAGGTACCCTTTTCGCCCGGGGAAGAAATGGTGACGCCACTATGGCTATTACATGCGTCGATAATAATAATATAGTCGCCATCTCGGGGTTACAATATGTCAACCGATTTGTTCCTTTCTAATCCAGACTACCTGTCTCTTTCCTTCCAAAACTTTGACCTATGACTTCCGACATGTGGATTCTATTCGAGTTGATTTCCAGTTCACTTCGCTTCCAGTGCATTTTCAGTTCGGGTTCTATCTAGTTCCGTATTCAATTCGATTCCAGTGCGTTATCAGTACGCTTACAGCTTGCTTTCTTTCTTTGGTTCAGTTTCGAGTTTCCTTCCAAGTCAGTCGAGTTTAGAAGTTTTGTTGAGTTTCCTTTTAAAGTGAGGTCATTTTTTAGTTTGTTATTATCATAGAAGAAGAACGTTTTTAGTTTTCATATACAGTCCACGAATACCAGCCATCCGTGTGGTCTACTGATCGAACCAAGGCCACACCAATTATAGTTATAATTAATAATACATACATTAGTGAAAAGTTGGAAAAGGTGATCAGAGTTATTCAGGGAGACAACTTAATTGAAGTTTGAAGCGCCCTGGAAAAGATTTCTGCTTGGCAAGAAATTGAAACTGCCAATGATGCAAATTGCTTGCTGCAAACATTACGGGCAGTTCTGATTATATTATATCCTCCACCTGTTTCAGTAATTTCTTACTTTGTGTGTGTGTGTATATTTATTATTCTCACAAATTTATTAATTTAAGCACTACAATCATGGTAACTTACTTCTTATTTTTTAGTATCTTTAAGTAGAATTCTGCAATCGAGCTCGATCGATTTGAAAAAATCAACAGATTCTTTTAATCATACACTAACAATAAGCGTTATAAAAAATATAAGAGCATATGTGGACGTAATCTTCCAACAGCTATTTTAAAAAATCTACAGAAGTACCTGAGCAATTAGATATAGAAATTAACTGTCAGAGATTAGTATCAAAACAGATACGTAGAGCCAATAATCAACGTGCTGAGTCTGCTGAAGATTACTTCCGCAGAGCTGTTTATATTACTATTTCAGATTCAATAATCAGCGACCGCTTCCAGGATCGCTTGTCTCATGATATACTTAATTTATTTAAGCCGAATGCTTTTATGCCAAAGACCGAATTTAACAATAAAGTCATAGAAACTGTAAGATATCTAGCTAGCGACTATAAACTGTTACTAGATAATAATCCAGTATCTATTATTGTAAATGAATATAGGCTGTGGATGGTAAAAGTCAATATCTGAGGTTATCACAAATTGTGATATTGATATGTATCCTAAGATAAGAAAATTTTTACAAATTATGGTTACTTGTCAGCAGAAAGGTCTTTCTCTACGTTGCGTAGAATTAAAACATGGATAAGATCTTCAATGGCGAAAGATCGTTTGACAGGACTGGCACTTCTCCATGTATATAAAAATATACCAAGTAACGTCGATGATGTAGTAACGCGTTTTGGGAGAAAACACAAAACAAAAATTGATTTTGTAATTTGAAAATGTATATTTTGCTCTTATCTTTTAAATTATTAAGTATGTTTTGTAATTATTATATATTGTAAAATTGTTTTTTGTAATAATTACATATTAGAATAGTAAAAAGTAATTATTGTATATTTAATTTATATATGTATCTATATATTTATTTTTATTGTGTATGTTATGTTGCGATTTTCAGGAGTAAAGTACTTATTTACATTATTAAAATACCTAAATTTTATTTGAAATAATTTCAATTTTTGATCTTGTGATTTTTTTTTTACTAAGCGGACTCCCTCCCCCTGTCGCCAAAGCTGGATCACACACTGCTTTATATATAGTATATGTGTGTTATTATTTAATATTATGAGGTATAATTTAAGAACTCTGTATTCAAATTTATTGAATAACGCAAGTTCTTATGCTCTAGGGGAAGCCTTATTCCAGGGGGAAAAAGAGGTCGAGCGGCCCGTGGAATATGCTAGCCGACTACCAGTCAATCCGCTACGGCGTAGAGATAGTCCAAGCATGGCCAGTAAACTCCGAACAAAAGTTTGTAACTCGGTTTTAGTTAGAGCTGCTTTCCCTAGGTGCGCTCTTGCAGCGATTTGACACTCATCGGGTAAGATTTTCAACGCAATTTCAAAACAATTTCGAGAACGTTTGTCATTTTCATGAGTGTCGTCATCGTAGATAAGGTTAAGTCGTTAAGTCGTTGTATTCAGTTGAGTTTGTCAGTAATTTAAGTGAGTTTGCAAGCAAAATGTCAAAGTGTTATGTTCCAGGGTGCACTAAAAATGCAAAATTGCATGTATTTCCAGCGAGAATTGACAAAGTACGTATCAGGAATAAAATAATCAAACATTAATTACAAATAAATATTGTTTTGGATGTTGTATATCGCGCGTAAGCTGTTGAGAGCGTTTGTTTCTGGCGCATTTTAGTAATTGCTCGTGAAGAAGTGTTCGAAGTTTTAATCTTTCAGACTGATAATATATTTTAACTACGTTTCAAATTGGAGATAAAATCGAAGCTAGAATGCCTGGATCCAGGCTTTATTCTCAAGCTGAGGTATTAGAGACAAAAGGGACCTCATGTCTCATTAAATTTGGTGACGGCGCTGTACATCAAGTACAGGAAATTTACATTCGACCTGTAACTAAAACTGTAACGCGATGCCGCCGACACAGTAGATCTCCATCACGAAGAAAACCTACTGAAGTAATTGTTTCAGATCTTTCAGAAGATGTTGTGAAGACAAATCAAAAATCATTGGATGAAGCCCTTGTGAGCGTAAAGCCGGAAATTAAAAAGCGAATTGGAAGAAGTCCTCGTAGACCCTCAACTGCTAACAGTACTACCAAAATGAATACTCGAAGCAAGAGTAGAGGTCGTGTTATACGTTTAGACAGTGCCCATGATGAATCGGAAGCACAGCAACCAAAGAAAGTGGTACGTCGCTCAAGTGTAAATCGTTCAACAAAATTGATGAACAATGCACAAAATCTATGGTCTGAACAACACAGTAGTGCATCTGTAGTCCTTCGTGATATTCTCCATTCATCCAGATCCAATAGTCGTCAAAGTTCCTGTAAGAACTCCGAACTTGAGATGATTGATCAAAATATTGCAGAACGTGAGTCTCCTGTTTTAACAGGAGAGGATTTCAGACGTTCTGACATAGAAGATACAGTTTCAGAAGTGTACATGATTCAACCGCGAAACATGTTACGTGTTACAAACAGGTCTACCAGACAAAAGTCGGCAACACCGGATGAACAAAATGTTGAACCAATAATTCATGAAAAAGAAGCAACACCTTTGAATCCATTGAATACAGAAATTTCCGATTCCGATGAGGAGGTTAAAAATGTACATAACAAAGACCATTTCATCGTAATAAAAATGATTAAATTTCTTCTTACAGCTTTTTTGATTTCGGGCACGCCTTTAATTTGCATGTACCTTTATAATACATGTAATATGGACAAAGGCGTTAACAATAATTGTTTAGATATCAAATCAAATTTAGATTTAAATTCTGATCATTCGCCAATTATTCTGCAATATTCTACAACTACAGAAGTAAATCAAAACTCATATTTTCTAACAAATAGATTTACTAATTGGTCATTATTCCAAGAGATAATTGATGAAAAAATTTCTTGCAACATACCTCTTAAAAATGAACAGGATTTAAACTTGGCGATAACAAACTTCACAATTCTACTATCATCAGCAGCTCAAAAATCTACTATACATTCAAATGCAAGTAGCAAACCTAATTATCCTATTAACATTAAAAAAATTATAGCTCAAAAACGCAAATTGCGAAAAATATGGCAAACCACAAGATCACCGACCGATAAAAACAAATTTAACTGTGCCTGCAGGAATCTTAAGACTTTATTATATGAATATAAGAATGAATGCCTTAAAAATTATTTAACTAATCTTTCATCCACTAAAGACACAAATTATTCTCTTTGGAAGGCAACGAAGAGATTAAAAAGGCCGATAGTACATATACCTCCAGTGCGTAAACTTGATGGTTCCTGGGCAAGAAGTTCAGAAGAAAAATCGGAAGAATTTTCAGAACACTTGCAAAATACATTCCAGCCTCATCCCCGCAGTTGCAACGTAAATGATGAAGATTTTATTCACAATTGTCTACAGAATGTATCTATACCAGGCCAAATAGTAAAACGCATAACGGTGACCGAATTGAAAAATTATGTCAAGGCTGCAAATCCTAATAAATCTCCTGGACCAGATAAAATTACGATAAAAATGATAAAAGAACTGCCAGAAAAGGGATTTAGATTATTAACAATAATTTTCAATTCAATTCTTAGATTAAAAGTGTTCCCTCAAGCTTGGAAAATAGCTAAAATAATTCTTATACCTAAACCTGGGAAAGATCCTCATTTATTGTCTTCCTATAGACCAATAAGCCTACTTCCTTGTGTTTCGAAGATATTTGAAAAATTATTACTCCACCGCATTAAGTCAGAATTGTTGAATCAAAACCTAATTCCAAATCACCAATTCGGCTTTAGAGAACAACACTCAACCATAGAACAGGTACATCGCCTAGTAAATATAATTAACGAATCGTTCCATGCAAAAAAATATTGTTCGGCTGTGTTTTTAGACGTTGCGCAAGCATTTGACAAAGTATGGCACACTGGTTTGTTGTACAAACTAAAACTCTGTTTATCAGAACCGATATTTTCAATAATAAAATCGTTCCTTGAAAATAGGGAATTTTTCGTCAACATTAACAACGAGGAGTCGACCAGAAGAAAGATCCTTTCTGGGGTGCCCCAGGGAAGCGTCCTTTCTCCAACTCTATTTCTTATATACACAGCGGATTTTCCTTTATACTCCGGAACAAGCGTGTCGACATTTGCTGACGATACATGTATCATTGCCTCCAATAAAGATCCCGCAATAGCTTCGCAACTATTACAAGAGCATCTAGATATTGCTACAAAATGGCTTTCTTTATGGAGAATTATGACAAACGGATCAAAATCTACGCATATCACTTTCATGCTGCGTACTGGTATATGCCCTACAACTAAGTTAAACGGACAGGAAATCCCAGTAAAAGATAGCGTAAAATATCTGGGAATACACCTAGACACAAAATTAAACTGGAGAGTTCACATTAACAAGAAAAAACAGCAGATTGATGAACTATTCAAAAAACATTATTGGCTACTAAATAAACGTTCCGAACTATCGACAAATAACAAGTTAATTATTTATAAATGTATTTTTAAACCAGTGTGGTCTTATGGAATTCAACTATGGGGCACCGCCAAAAAAACCAATCTACAGATTATCCAGCGAGGCAGAACAAGATCCTAAGGCAGGCATTGAACGCACCTAGGTACGCTCCCAACTGGCTGATTCACCAGGACAGCAACTTATTGACAGTCAATGAAGAAATTCTACAAAAAACAAGCAATTACAAAAAAAGAATAGACGAGCACCCAAATTACTTGGCCAACAAAGTATACTCAGAAGCGCGCCCAACAAGACTAAAACGAAAAATTCCAAACGATCTTATAAATTTGTAAATTATTATTATTATTATTGTTATTATTACTATTATTTTATTATTATTATTATTATTATTATTATTATTATTATCTTACTATTTCTATTATTGTTATTTTGTTATTTTTATTATTTTTCTAGTATTATTTTATTATTCTGAAATTTTATTTATATTATTTATTAATCTTATTTTTATTATTATTTGCTTATATTTTACATTAAATCATATTACGGATATTATTTTCATGTAAATTTTATCCTTTGCTCTTTTATTTATTTAAATTTATATTATTATTTATCAATACTACTTGATGTTAATAAATTTGCAGTTGTAATAATTATTGAAATTAAAAAAAAAAAAATGTAATATGGACAAGTGCGTTTTTCGGTATCCCCAAGTAATTGATCTAAATAATCTTGAACTTTATTTTTCAAAGCAAGCCTCCATGATGAACATTGCCTTTCTTTCATTTTTAACAGTTTTTTTCTATTATTCGCATATTCGGAACTAGCGCCTTCGGTTTTCCCGCTAGGGATGGTGTTTTAAATTACTACTTCAATGGTTTTTTTAGTGTAATTATCATCGCAGTTATTTTTACTTTGTTACACCGGTATAATTTTCCTATTTTGCAGTACATTCATGAACAAGATTTCAGATTGATAATTTCCTCCCTGATATGTGCATTTTTAATTTCGCTTATTTTACATCTAAGGAAGTACTATGTTTCTATGGTACCATCAATTATGGAACCAAAAAGGAATACAATTGCAGAATTTTGGAATGGATGCGAATTGAATCCTCGCATTTTTTCTATTTTTTATGTCAAGCATATTTATTATAGAATGGCAATTTTGGGACCGATTTTATTGTTGACAGCCTATGTACATGAAGACGCTTGGAACCTTATAAGAAATGTGTTATATGGTGAAGCCACTGATTACAATTCTACCCTATTTCTTGTAACTGCTCTGAATATTTTTTTTCATTTGGATTTGGTGTTTCATGAGAAACAACTGACTGCCACTTTTGAAATTCAGAATGAGGGTACTGGATTCATGTTATTACTGAAGGACAATCTTTATCCATTTGTCACAGCTTTTCCTGTGAAATATATACTATATCGAAACATAAGAGCACCCTCTATAGCATTAGCATTTATCATAGGCATGTTTTTTGTTGGTTATTTGCTGTTTCGATATAGTAATAACATGAAATATGCTGTTCGAATTAACCCAGCTGATTACAGAATTAATTATAAAGATTTATATATAACTTTCTCTGGTAAGAAGCTACTTCTTGCTAAAACATGGGGTTTTGTTCGGCATCCTAACTATTTGGGACACATCATCGTTTTAGTTACATTTAGTTTTGCCTTACTCTGGAGTGCACCTTTCAATGTAATAAGCTTTTTGCCACTAATTATTAGTGTAATATTTCTACTACACCGAGCTGCACGAGATGGTCGCCAGTGTGAGAAAAAACATGGTGCCAGTAGGACGAAGTACTGTAATGTGGTAAAATATAAGATAGTACCACATATATATTAGTAAATTGAAGTGAAAGATAAAAACTCTTATATTTAACTGGGATTTTAGTGAGTTTGAATGCTGATATTTTGATGAGCTGGAAACATGACTATTTTTATTTTATGTACATTAACTATACTTGTATTTTTTTGTGATTTTACATTTACTTATTTTTATCTTACATCAATGTTTAATTAACAAAGATTTTAAATCTTGTGATAGTTTAAATATTTTGTTTACTAGGAATTTTATATTAAGATTACATTTTTTTAATTCTGATAATCAAGTAATTAACAATTTTGTGCATTTATAATTTATAATCAAACATGCGTACTCAGGGTATGCAATATATTATCTTTTTTCCTTGTATATTAAAACAAGAAATATGTTTGTGTAAAGATCTCTGAACTATTGGACTGATCTTGCAATATTATATAATATGAATTAATTGATTAAATTGTCTTAAATTGTAGATGTTTGCAATTTGGCTGGAAAGAACAAAAAATCCTGATCTTGAGAAATTAACACCTTCGCGTTGCAATATGTCTCGGTTCGTGTGTGACGCACATTTTGCAAGTATATGCAAAAGAAATATAACAGCCACTACACTAAAAACCTAATGCATTGCCTACATTAAACATGCCAAAAAGGCGATTAAATATAATATAATTTTCGCAACAACATTTTTATACTAATGTTTTCTCATTTAGGTTTCAGTGGAGATCCATATGCAGAACAAAACTGCCTTCTAGATAGAAACACATACCGTAATATATTTTACATATACTCTTAAAATGAATTATAATGAGTTTACTCAACTAGGTGTTTCAATACGCAAGAGTGAGGATATGGCACAAACATTTTTGAAGGTTTCGGGTATTGCATGCATGAATGACATGGGCAGCCAAAGTAATTCACTTATCATTACATAAGCTTTAATCGATTTGTATTGTTCTAATATAAAATTTCATTGTAGCTTCCTTGGACCCTACAACAGTAGAGACTCAAGGAATGTTTGAGCCATCTTATAGCAGGAAAGTCGAAACTAAAGGTGGAAAACCGTCCCTGAAAGGTGTGTTATTTAAAATTTTTTATACTACAATTTATGTTCGTAGCAAATGATTCTAGATTTTTTTTTTCAACAGAAATTCGTAACTCAATTTACAAGCAGTGTGGAGACCTGACATGCAAAGAACAAAATTTATACTGTATAACAAAAGTGTTGAGAAAGGAAGTAAGGAGAATAAATATACAAAAAAAAACAATGAGGCGGAAGTTACAAGAAAGTCTCAAATGTGCTAAAAATTTTGCTTATCTCCCAGCAACATTAATTAAGAGGGCTCGTAATTTTCTATTAAGTCAACTAAGAGAACATACGAAAAAGCCAATAGGAAGAAAATTTACGTTTAATGATAAAATTCTTGCTTTAACTCTGTATAAAATTTCTCCAAGAGATTATTACTTTAGGAGAAAAATATTTGTTTTACCTGCTCCTCAAACATTGAGAAAGTTGCTCTCAGCAATTCCTTTGTATAATGGTATTAATGAGACCCTTTTCCAAACATTGGGTTCAGCTATGGCACAGAAAAAAGATGTGAAAAGCAAATACTGTGTTCCAATGTTTGATGAAATATCATTATCATCCGCAATATTTTACGACCGTAAAAAGGATCATATTGTTGGATTTCAGGAACTGGCAAATGGCAGGGAAAGTTTATTTGCTGATCATTCTCTTGTCTTTTTAGTTAAAGGCATGAAACATCGCTCGGTGCAACCAGTTGCGTTTACTTCTCTGATGGGGGTGTGAACAGCGTTAATTTAAAGTGTATTATTGTAGATGTCTTAAGAAAACTACTGAGTATTGGTCTAAATGTTATTGCGACAGTTTGTGATCAGTTTGCTGCTAATGGCAAAGCTATAAAAATATGTTTCTTAGAGATACTGAGGAATTGTATAAAACACAAAATCTTGATTGGAATTGACTTATATTTGAAATAGATGGCCATGAAATAGTTCCTTTGTATGATCCTCCACATTTGCTAAAATGCATGAGAAATAACTTTATTAGGTATAATGTTAGATTTATGGATCAAAAAGGAGATGCATACGAAGCATGTATAAAGGATATCAGAGATTATTATGACTTTGGTAGCAATTTGGGCAGGTTTTGCCAATGCACTACTTTAACGGAACACCACCTTGATGAAACAAAAATGAGAAAAATGAAGTTTAGCCTTGCAGCACAAGTATTTTCTAAACGGGTAGCGCTTGGACTTCAATATTTCATTGTACATGCTCACGAAGCCAATGTGAGTGCTACTTCGGTAGGTACAGTAAAAATTTTGGAGTTCATGAATTACCTTTTTGATCGTGTTAATGGTTTATCTCAATTTCCAACAAATGGCAATATATTCCGTTGTGCCAATAATGATAATTCTGTATATATTAAATTCTGGAAAATAGCAAGGCAAGTGTAAGATTCAATGTACTTCATTAAAAAAAAAAATTCAGTTAGAACCATAATAAAAACTCCTGCCATTAAGAATTGGATCAGAACCATAGATGGCTTGGAACATATATGGGAAAAAATCCGGTTAATTAATGGCTTTAATTTTTTGTGAAGCGAAATTTCAATCAGGATCAGTTAGAAAACTTTTTTGGCAGCATAAGAAGGCAAGGTGGATGTAATAAGAATCCAAATTCTTATTCTTTTATATCCTCCTTTAGGAAACTAATTATAAATAATTTTTCATCTCGTCATTCGCCTTCTAATTGTGAAGTTGATGACAATTGTGGTTTACCTGCTGCTTATCGAGATTTTCTTGATAGCGATCATGTTTTGAATAGAGAGGTTTTTTATGAAGAAGTTGATGAAGAGCCTTTTCTCTTTCAAGACATGACGCTTTATAGTAAAGCTGCCAACGCATATGATGCAGGGTACTGTATTAAGAAACTTGTGGGAGTCGTTATGTATATGAAAGTATAAACTCCACTTGCATAAAATTATATAAAATTTATTCATTATAAAATATTACTGATATGAAAATATAAATGGCAAGTCCAATTGTTTTTCTACAATCACTAGCCTGCTTGATTTCCCCACACACTCCCTGCCCAGTGTTGACCTCACAGTTTAAAAAAAAAACAGGGAAACACGTTATAAATAAATGGTGGGAAAACAAATTATAGCAGTGTTGTGATACTGGTCAATTAGAAATAAATGACAGTTTCGTCGGCAGATCCATCGTATGGTAGGTAATTCGACCTTCCATCATCTTCAAACTCTGCTTATGGTTCTGAATATAAGTCATGTAGTGAACTTCCTGAACCTCGATGTCTTGGTGAACTTCGAAGATTCAGCCACGATCTACTGTATTAATTTTTATTTCTATAATATTTTGGGTAAACAGATGGCACCCTGTAAGAATATGAATTTTCACAATGATTAATATAATCTTGTCGACTTCAGTAGCCCTTTGGATCATACATCGGATTCTCGAATCCTTGTGGCTCTGTGACAAACACTTTTATCAATTGCTTACCATTTACACTGCCATCATAATTAATTGGTACTATTGCCATCATAATATAACAGAATTACTTGATGTTTGGTATGCATGATTTATGGTTACAGTTTCCATTTCGACAGATGTTGCATTCGTATCTGTTAGGTTCTTTTCAGAGAAAGAAGTTGGCTCTTTATCCAAACCAGGATCATTGGTTTCTTTAACATAAGAGTCCAGAATTGTGGAATCCCATAAATAATTTATGTCATCATTTTGTTTTGACACGTCGCTGTCGATTTGTTGAGTTGAGTTAACGGACAAGGAGAGATTGAATTGCATTCCAATGAAAAGTCTAGGCTCCAAATTATTTTTTGTATCAGCAATAAACACTGAAGTCTGAGAATATAAAATGGGTAACCACGAAAGTCCGGTTCAGGTAGTAAGTGCGTTAACTATGATGAACCGAAGACTGGACGTACCTTATAAGTCGTCTCTGAAGACCAGTGATTATTGTGCTGCGTCAAAATCTATATTTCTTGAATCCTCAAAAAATAAAACTGCTTCTTTGTCTTCATCTCAATCGTCGTAGGTCACCAATGTGAGAGTCGTTATGTATACGAAAGTATAAACTCCACTTGCATAAAATTATATAAAATTTATTCATTATAAAATATTACTGATATGAAAATATAAATGACAAGACCAATTGTTTTTCTACAATCACTAGCCTGCTTGATTTCCCCACAAACTGATAAACAGTATTCAGGATTGCCACACTTGTGCAATTGAGTTATTGGAAGATCCAATTGGCAAAGATGAAGCTTCTTGGATTGAATATGAGGATTACACAGGAAATTGTCTAAAGGTTCCAGGTACAACATTTTTTGATTTATTTCAAAAATGTTGTCAAGTATTGGATCATTTCATATAGACACTATGCACTGCAGACAATATTAAACGAAAACTATTAGAAACACTAGAAAAGTATGTTCTTCATTAATATAGTTTCAGTTGCACTAAGCATAATTTAAAAGCCATTTTTTCAAATCTATTGTAATGTTTTTTTATTAAAAATTGGTGCAACAGTGTTAATCGATGTCTCACGGGAAGATACGTCAATTCTAATGAACAAGATATAATAAAAAGAAAAGCTATGGATAAATATAATAAAACTCTGAAGTCTAGAAGAGCTTTCTGGCGACAAAAAACCCTTATGTTTAATTTTTTTATTTGCTTTTGTCACTTTTTTTTACAACTCTTATTCGCTCGAAGAACATTCTTTTCCAGTATCTTTCTGGATAGTCATTGGTATATATTATATGTATTATGTCTATATGAAATGTTACTTATACTCCTTTTTCTGTTACCTGACGAAATTATATGTATAAGCTTTGATTCAATTTCAAGATCATTCATTCTTATGGTGATAAATTACTATAAAAAGTGTTTCTCTAAAATTCATATGTTGTTCTTATTTTTATTTATTGTTGAATATTTCATCTGCATTGACTTCCACAAGCCATGCAATTTTTTGTATGTACATTTTTATTTATGTTGATTAATTGGGGGACTGGTGATACTATCAAATCAAATAGTTGATACTTGAACTATATGCAATATTCATATTTTTTGTGATTGTTTCATGAATGTGGTTTTATTTATAAATTTATAATAGTGATACATAATGAGGTTGTTAAATGTTTTAGCAAAAGTGGAAATTGTAAATAAGTTGCTACTTCGCTACTTATACTATACAGTTTATTTCCGTTTATTATTGGTGATAATACGTTTAACAGATGTCGAGAAGTATATAGATCATGAATTGTACAATAATTTACTGGAAAACAGCAAACTAGTTTTCAAATGTCATCCCCATATAGTAATTCATTTTAGTAAGCTGTTGATATGCTTTTCAGATGCAAGTAATTTTGGTTTTATCCTTTAATTAAATTGGCAAAAGTGTTTGCATATAACTTTCTTGAACTTTTGTCAGTTACTGTTATGACAACATAATGATTTCTTTTTCTTTGTAATAATGATGATAATGATATTTCGTTCAACATTTTAAAGCAGATTAACACAATGTGCAGAACAAGTTTTCAGATACAGACTATACATAGATTTAATGTAACTTTATCATTATTTGATTGAACACCAAGATAAATATAAACGGAGTTAATTTATAAGAATATCTTAGGCATAAATTTTATTCCTTATTTTTTAATATGTTCCGCTTTTTTTTTTGCAATATAGATTTATGACCTTGTTGAATTGCTGCTGCTGGGATTTGAAGTTAACTTTAGAGCGCATGAAGAGAGATCTAGTAACTTCTTTCTCTTGTTTGTTTTTTATTATTTGGATTCATTTCTCAATGCTTTGATTATATGGTATAGATAATGTCTGAATTATATTTATATTTTCTAGAAATATATAATTTAGACAGTTTTTTGGCATGAACTGCTAGGGCAGTTGTGTGAGCTGAGTTAAACTCGATCTCAAATCAGGTGTGTGATATCGTCCATTGCCATTTCATTATGCAGTGCCCCAAATGGGCTATTTTTGGATAAGTAATTACTTACTTAACACAAGGCATTAAAGGACCATGTTTACTTATATACATGATGACTAATGTGCACATTTGTGTATATTTCTAAGCATTTCGTACATAGTTTATAAAGCTTACTACCATCTATTATTGTAATCATATATGATGTTGTTATATATATATTTATTTACTTATTTATTTATCACTAGCCGACCCGACAAACGTTGTTTTGCTAAGTTAGGTATTTCTAAGCAACTTCTAAAGAATAAAAAAAAGAATACTTTATTTTAGGAGTGGTAGGATGTAGAGATTGAATGGTACAGACAATGAGGTATTAGAAACACAATAAACTTCAAAGTCTACATGTATAATAATAAATTATATAATTCATAATAACAATATTCGTTTGACCATATTTTGTTAATACAATCAAACTGGAAGTTTTATACACTTTCTATAAAAATATGGTATAATTCAATCCAAGTCTTTTTTAATTTTTATCCGTGGTCAATGTTCAGTTGGTCATTTTTGCCAACACAGATGTAAGTTTTTAAAGTGTTGAATCTCACTCAAAATTAACATTACATTTTATAAAACAATTAAATAGTTAAAATTTATATTAAGGTCTCGTGTACTAAATCACAGTGCTCACAACCCAAAAAACTAACAACAAAAGGAAATACTTTTGTTATGGATTTTCAAAGATTACCGTTTATCTCCTGATAGCAAAGTCATAAGAATCAAGGTTATAGCTGGTTATACACCCTTTCCCCTCTACTTTCAAATATTGTTGTAGAACAATGCTAAACTTTACTAATTTTTAAGATATTGGTGGTGAATCTTATTAACCCCAGATCTTCATATATTACAATCCATTATTCGATACATTCATAGTTTTTTATTATTAGTTAATTCCAGTTTATTCTTCAAAATTAGTGTAAAATAACCATTATTGAATTATATTTTACATTGCATTATCCAATGATTGTTGAAGTTCTTCATCTTTTTCAATTTGTAGAGTGATTCAATAAAACATGAACGATACCTGACTGTGTCTAAAATGCATGGATTTTGACATATCTTTTGAAAGGAATACCTTCAGAATTGTACTCATTTTTCTGCTATACTTGTTCTAGTACCTGAACTGTCCATACATTTAATTGAATGCGAGCATTTTAATCAATTTTCAAAATATTTTATTCCAGAAAACTTGTAATTATGTGCATTGACATTTTTACAGATGTGTGTTCCAAAGTATTATTATCAACCAAATCTTCTTATTTGAGTAGTGGTCTGTTATATCTGGGAATAAGTTATTCGACAAAATGTCCCCTTTAATCGATTCCAAATTTAGGTTTTTAATTTAAGTAATCTAAATAAAATAATAATATAATCTAGAAAATATTTTATGAATACTAATGAATATAAAATTATGCAACTAAGACTGAGCCCAATCCGTACAGCCATGTTAACATTTTACCCCGAATTGTTATATAGCTATATAAAATGAACATTTCTCCTTTATGAATTTGATTGAACATATGTAGATTTCCAACATGAGTACATATTGTGATAAATTTCAATGTGTTTATTTTGATTTTCCTTTTTTGCAACCGTGTATCCAAATTAGTGGCATCTTTGTTATCACCATGACTTGTAAAGAGTATGTTCGGGAAGTAATTGGAAAAAGACCCGATCAATAACTGCATTAGAATCTGAACAAAATAAAGAAAATTCTGTATGTGGGATATGTTAAAATATTTCAATTTTTTTATTGCAAATTGGAATGCTGGAAAAACTTTTTTCTGTGCACGACCTATTTGGATGATGAAATCATGTAATATAATGCAAGTTCGTACTGCTGATACTAAGCAATTTTCAAACAACTTTGTTTCCAAAGATCTGAGATTTTCGAAGATTACTATCTGTGTTATAATCCAATTTTCTTATTCATATCGCTGTCTATTATAACTTGCAATAAGTGATTAGACAGAAATGTCTACGGAGTCCCCTTCGATGAATTCCAAATTTAGGATCTCAATTTGAATAACCAATATGCAATAATAATATAATTCATAAAATGTTTTGGTAACACATTATTCACAATTGTAATGAAAAATTTGTATTGTAAATAGATTGTACTGTAAATATTTGTAATGATTACTTCCATATCTAATTAAACTGCACTTATGTTGATGTCACATGTCATAATGTGATCTTCATAAGCAATTTTCAAGCAACTTTGTTTCCGAAGAACTTGTACTTGTATGTACACATAATTGAGATTTTTATGAATATGATTTCTAAAATTACTATCTGTGTTATAATCTAATTTTCTTATTCATATCGCTGTCTATGGTGTCCCCTTCGATGAATTCCAAATTTAGGATCTCAATTTGAATAACCTATATTCACATTAAACCAATAAGTACTTGCACAGCACAGCGTTTGAAACAAATTTATTTATTTATTTTTTTATAAGCAAGCCTTAATCAATCAATAATAATAGTATTATTTCAAGCTGTTGATAAAAAAAATACAAATAGGCAGTGCAAACACTTGAGAATTAAATAAAATCCTCATATAAAATCAAAATAAGCATTCTTATTAACAAAATTAATAATTATTATTAAATTATTAATAAAAATATATAAGTAATTAAATTATAAAATTAAAAGAATAACACATAATCTGTTCCAACTTGACAACCATCAATTTGACACATGAGTAGGCGATACTCGATACATCTGTCATTTGAATAATATTGTATGGGAAGCCATTTTGTATCAAGTGCTGTTTACCAAAAATTTTCAAATTAAAAATGTAAAGTTTCTACGCAGATTTGAAATATTATCTCACCTTTTGGACAATCTCTGTATTGGCACGAATTTTTCAAGACTAAGACTGGCCAAATTCATTCAGCCGTTTTCGAGTTTTATTCGGACATTTGAACGACAGCTCCATTTTTATATATAAGATATAGCCCACAGAGTAGCTCCAGGAGGACTTAAAAATACAATTTTAATATACATATTATAATAATACAAATATACTAATATATGATATTAATATTAATAACATACCATAATATAATTCATAACATAACAATACATAACACAAAATAAAAAACTCTTAAAATATTCCTAACGGTAAAACTAAATATGATGGAATATATATATATATGATGGAAATAACATATTCGTGACAAAATATTAAGATTAACTTGTACAGATGGTAATTAATTGTTTTACTGAAGTATTGTGAATATCGATATATTTATTGGTCTAGAATTTGAGGACAATCTATGGCATTATTACATAGTTTATACAGGAACAAAATACTATCAGTGAAACGACGTGTTGCAAGAGATGATACGCAGAATGTATTAAGTAACCATTGTGGTCGAAACCACGTTCAGGATAAATTTTGTGTTTTTTAAAGTATAGTTATTTTGGAAATTTTCTTTGAACCTTCTCTATCGCATCTGAATTATTGCTATGGTTAGGATACCAAATGATCGATCCATACTCCAGCTTTGAACGTACAATTGCATAGTATATGCTAATTAGTGACAGATTAGATTCCAATTTTTTGCAGTTTCTTAATATTATTCCTAGTGATTTTTGTGCCTTGCTACATATGTTAGATATGTGATCTGTAAAAGTCAAACTAGAATCAAATACAATGCCTAAGTCAGATATTTTATCACACCTTTCTATGCAGGTGTTAGAAATTTTATAATCAAAATGCGTCGGAACGCGCTTGTTTCTAAAACTAATAATTTTGCATTTAGATATATTCAGATCCAGTTTATTTTGAACACACCAGGAGTGAAATGAATTTAGTTGAGACTGCATTATTAGGCAGTCATCTATTGAGTTTATTTTAAGATATAACTTGAGGTCATCTGCAAACAATAGATGTGGACAATTAATTACTTCCGATATATCGTTGATAAAAATATTAAATAAAAGAGGACCAAGGGTGGACCCCTGGGGCACACCCGAGCTGACAATATACAATATTAATATAACAAAATATATCATGTACAAACATTTATGCACATTTTTATGCTATCTGTGCATTGTTTATAAAGAGAACTACTTACGATATATTTTCATATAATCTAAAATTATTAATTATTGTTAAAAATAAATGCTTTTTAAAATTCAATTTCTTTTTTTTTAATTTTTAATTTATAAAGAGAACTACTTACTATGTAGTGTTCATATAATGTAAAATGTTATTGATAAAAATAAATGCTTTTTAAAAATTTTTTTTAATTTTGAATTCAAACGGTTTACAATATTGGTGCATTTCTTTAGTATTTTTTGTACGCACCCGTGTTCTACGGTCGACGCGTGCGCACCAAGGGAGAGCAGCTCGAACTTGGTGTCAATGGCAACGAAATATCTACGATCGCCCGAGAGAGCGATCTATATACTCTTCTTTTATCTATGATTGGACAGTCCAGTGTCCCAGCCCATGGCATAGGCATATCTACAGCTTTGCTCTATGGCAACTTTCATTGGCAACACTGCTAGAAGGTGAAAGTGAAGAGGAAGCAAAGCTTTATTTTATTTTTGAGAGTTCACACGTATTCACGAGTTTCCCTAGATAATATAAGATATTTATAAGGTGGTAGGTATACTTGAAAAAAAGGTATTCATGACAGAGGATGCTCCAGCTTATTTTAATGCATGGTCATCTGTCATGGGTGTGCCACAGCATAAACATTTATGCTCCTGACATGTGTCCAGGAGCTGGAAGAGAGCAGTATCACATAAGATTGTAAATAGAGAAAAGCGAGAAGTCATTTACCAGAAATCAATAGAATTAAAAATGTTTTTAGATGAGGATGATTTTTGGAGCAATTTAAATTCTTATTTGAATGAGCTTGAGAAAGATGACGATGCTAAATTATTTGTTACATATTTTAAGAAATTTTATTACAACCGAGCAACTACTTGGGCGTGTTGTTATCGGAAAGGTTTAGGAATAAATACTAACATGATTTTAGAAAGTTTTCATAACCAAATGAAAACTCGAGTTTTGGGAAGAAAGTGTTCTAGGAGGATGGATAAGGCCATTCAATTGGTGTTACCAACACACAATGGAATGTATTGCCAACAGATGATACCGTTGCACCATACGTGGTTATCAAAAAAAATCAAACATGTTATAGTACATGCATGAGATACGAAGGATATAAGATTTGTTTGCATACGTACACATGCAGTTGCATAGATTATTTGATAAGATAAAATATTTGCAAACACATCCATGCATGTGCAAGGGTTTACACGCATGTCAGTTTGTGTGCCTTCTACCTAACTTTTAACATGTGGTGCGCACATTGGTGCACATTTAGGCTTCACTCCCGCATCGGAATACGGAATTGCGAGATGTACTATACAATAAATAATTCGTTTTAAAAAAAATTATATAATTGTTCCGATTTAAAGTAACAAGAATTGTTTTTTATTGTGCATTTGTGAACAATTATCATCATGAAATAATTAGGATTACTACAATTACATGTAGGTTTTTACACGATACCACTTTCTTATAAATTAGTTTTAATTAATAGTTTTAATCTGTGTTTTTAACCCTTTACGGTCCGTTGTCGGCTCCAGTTCGACATATGAGATGTGTTCCGCAACTCCGTTGTCGGACCCAGTCCGACACGCTCTGATCACATCAGAATGTTAACAAATATAACGAGTCACCAACTGTTGATGTTTGAAATTAACATTAAAACGCATTTGTAATAAAAAAATTGTATAACTGAAAAATATACTATTATTTAAGATAATATTTAACGGGATTAAATTTCGAGTGACTTACTCGAGATTTTTTGTAAAGACTGAAAACAGTGATTTGGAAGATGAGCTAGATTTTGCCGTACTTGCCGAAAGTTCAAATGGAATATTCGTAAATGAGCCGGAAATTAGTTTAGAGTGTGACAGTGATGCTAGTGATGATTGTAATGAAAGTGATGTTATCATAGCGCGTAAAAGACGAAGAATTCCAACAATTGAGCCTGATTTTGAGAATGAAGGGCATGCAGATTTCAATGGGTGGACTGATATATCAGGAAGTGATATCCCCTTACAAAATATTATGTTTTCAACAGGAGATAAAGTACCAGGACCGCAAATTTTCAACATTGACGAACCGATAGAATTTTTCAAATTGTATTTTACGGATGATCTTGTAGACGAAATTGTAGCGGAAACAAATAACTACGCTAAAATCAAATTAGAGAATAAAAATCTGCGTAAAGATTCTGTATGGCATACTTGGCGTGAAACGAATAGAGACGAATTTTTTGCCTTTATTGGAGTCATTCTTAACATGGGTACGATGTACTTGCCAAATATGCAAGACTATTGGTCAACCAACAAGAATACTAAAATATATTTCTTTGCGAATGTATTCACAAGAAAAAAGATTTAATCAAATATTTTGGATGCTGCATTTGAAGACAATCGACCCCCAAAGGTGCGTTAGGACACGAATTCAATAGGTGAGTGATTTTTTACGATATCTCAACTCAAAGTTTTTTGAGTTTTTCGTACCCGGTCAAAATATCTGTGTTGATGAATCAGTTGTAAAATTCAAAGGAAAGATAAGTTTTATAACTTATAATCCAAATAAGCCTACCAAATGGGGCATAAGAATTTACGTTTTAGCGGATTCCGAAGCAGGGTATCCGTAACAATATCCTTCCCTATTATGGAAGTATCACATCAGAGAGTCTGATAAAACCGAATTTACCTGTCACCACCCGTATTCCATTACATTTATTCAATAACTTATTGACTAATGTACCAGACGCACAAGGATACCATATGTTTACGGATAGATATTACACAAGTTTGCCATTGGCAGAGGAATTGTTGAAACTAAAATGCTATTTAACAGGTACATTGAAAATAAATAGAAAGGGAATACCGGATCCGATTAAAAAGCCTAGATTTTCTGAAAATAAATGTATTGCATACAAAAATGCGACCACGATGTTATTGTCTTGGAAGGACAAAAGAGTAGTTACCCTATTGAGTACTAGCGATAGTGCCGGATTTATTACCAAAAAAAGGTTTTTCAGAGGAGGCGAGCAACGTGATGTGATCAAACCAAAAGTAGTAGTGAATTACACAAATTCAATGGGCGGTGTTGATCGCGGTGATCAATACGCCTCCAGTTATTGTTTTCTTCGAAGATCCCTAAAGTGGTGGCGGAAAATGTTTTTTTGGGGCTTGGAAATGTCCAGTGTAAATTCATATATTCTATACAAAAGTATTAAAAAAATAAAAAATGAAAAACCATTATCTCACATACAGTTCGTGAAGCGATTAGTCGACCAATTAGTAGGCGAATTCCGAGAAGAGCGCGCAAGACCGTCAACTTCATCGTCTGAAATAAGGCTAAATAACAAATTACACATTATGCGAAAAGGCAAGTGCGGTGACTGTGTTGTTTGTTCAAACAGAAAAGAGAAAGGAAAAAGGCGGGAAATAATCGAATTTTGCGATACTTGTCCTGGAAAACCACATATGCACGTAGGTGCTTGTTTTGAAAAATACCACACATTATACAGTTACAAATCGTAAAATTTAGATTTTTTTATGAAATATATCAATAACAATGTATATGAAATAATACTGTTAAAAATAAATACTTTAATTCTTTTTTGTTCCTTTTTTTCATTATATAACAAACAAGCTTCCATGACAGATATTCCGCTAATATACTCAAGGAGTTGCTGGCGAGTCACATGCGTCGACCGCGCGGAGCGTAAAGGGTTAAACTAGAGTCCATTGACGATGACACAAAACTATGTGTCGAAACGTATGGAAACAATCAAAATGTTTTAAAAGTCATACAAGTTTTTAATTGATGTATTGCCCTGAAGACTGAATCTCACATATCTCAACATCAAAATTATAAAAATTTAACATATATATATATATATATGTAATATATATATATATATATATATATATATATATATATGTAATATATATATATATAAATGTAATATATATATACAGATGTAATATATATATATATATATATTGTTGAGAATTGTGTTCTTTATAATTATAAATAATAGTCATAAGTAAATTCCTTTGAACGATGTATACTCCCAAGTAACGGTAAATGTTGCGAATATTTTGTACATCTGCCAGACAACCCTTAATAAAAGTTTATGATAGCTCATGTACCTTCGGCGAGCTATCATAAAACTAGAAATATTTGAAATATTTTTAAAAATGTAAAAATATAAGTTAGTTAGTCCTGAACTCTTGAACAAGCAACAACTGAAATATTATAATAAAGCGATAAATAAATTTTTGTATCTAAATAAATTCTTTGATTTCACACACTTCCCGAAGAGCTACAAATGTTCCAATTCTCGTATTCAAAAGTATTCAAAATAAAACCATAATCTACTCAAGAATTATTAAAAATTGGTTACATTTAATTATTAATTAGTAAATTGATTACTAACGTCTCTTCAATATATATATATTAATTTGGAAATATGAACAAACAACACTCTTTTTGCACTAATTTATTAAATAATAATTTTCACAAACGTTTCGAGACTAGGTTTGTCTCATCATCAGTGTGTTATAATTAAAAAGATTTTTTAAAATATGGAAATCTAAATTAGCATGTTGTGTTTTTCATTACAAGTCGTTCACTGCACGCTGCTCTTTTAATACCACTGTCTTCGGTATTCGTAATCTCTCCTACTTGAAAACCACTTGAAATTGTAAAGTCACTCAATCAGATAGGAAAGAAAGGATTAGGGTCCAGTTGAAAAATATTCCTATCTGATTGAGTGACTTTACAATTTCAAGTGGTTTTCAAGTAGGAGAGATTACGAATACCGAAGACAGTGGTATTAAAAGAGCAGCGTGCAGTGAACGACTTGTAATGAAAAACACAACATGCTAATTTAGATTTCCATATTTTAAAAAATCTTTTTAATTATAACACACTGATGATGAGACAAACCTAGTCTCGAAACGTTTGTGAAAATTATTATTTAATAAATTAGTGCAAAAAGAGTGTTGTTTGTTCATATTTCCAAATTAATATCTATTATCCACTCAGAATACATTTGTAATATATATATATATATATATATATATATATATATATATATAAAGCGAGAGGTTTTTCTTCAGATGGTGAAATAATATAATAAAATTGTTTCTTGGGCATCCATCCAGTAATTAAAAAACAGTTTTAATGAAAAATGTTTTTATTTATAGAGAACATACGTTTCGGGTCTGGATTTGACCCATCTTCAGTGCTACAATTAAATAATTCAGGGTTACAAATTAAAACAATATAAAAAAAATACATAATTAACAGACAAAAATAAGTAAAACAATGTATATGAAAAGTATATATGAAAAACAACTATAAAATAAACAATGTAAAGAAACTCACCATACAAATAAACTTTGAAAAACAACACAAAAACACAAAATTGCACGAAAAATAAATAAAAGTGAAATAAAAAATTGATGAAACGTCGAGTTATGAAAATTTTTTTTAAAAAATTGTAAAATTAAAATGAATGTTATATTTTATTATAAAAAAGCTTATTCCAAACGAACATGTCGTTAGTTTGGAAGTTGTATTACGAGTGTGTACGAGAGTAAAATGTGTGCGAACGTGTTTGCGGAAAATACTGGAAACTGTATCGTCATTGGTGAGAGAACGGGATAGAGAGAATTTTGGTGGTTCCATATTACGAAGATTTTCTCAACGATCATGCGCAGTAGGAACATAGTAAAAAATTTATTGTGAATGAAGAGAAGTAGCACTGAAGATGGGTCAAATCCAGACCCGAAACGTATGTTCTCTATAAATAAAAACATTTTTCATTAAAACTGTTTTTTAATTACTGGATGGATGCCCAAGAAACAATTTTATTATATATATATATATATATATATATATATATATATATATACAGAATACTATAGGATATAATAACACGTAACGTAATTATGGTACATGCTTTTTTTAATTTTTAACTTTTATAATTCAGTTTGAAATGACTACTCCTTCGTTTTACACTTACAAACTTTGTTTTCGCCAGAAAATCCGAGTTGATGGTATTACATTTTCTCTAGTCGTAACTAAAGATGCTGCAGAAGAGTTGGCATTCTCAACGTTACAAAAGTTACCTGTGGAGGAGGTAACTCATTTTGTTCACGTGTATCACACCAAGTCAAGAATGGAAAAAATGACAATGCAAGTAATTTAAATCCAATTCTTTATTGTTCAGGACGTGTACATATTTCTATTTTTTACTATAATAGACTTAATACTGAAAATTCGAGGCCAGAGAGTCTCGGGGACATCGCCTGGACCACAACATATTTGGGACATGCAGTGGCATTATGTGCAAATGTAAATGACGATGAAGGTATAAATATAAATATAATTGTCTCAACAAAAAAATATAAATCTTATATATAAGTATATATAAGGAACTTATATACAAATTTAAGCAATTTTTCATTATGATTTTTTTATGGCAGATTGCGAGCTCCAGGAAGTTGGAAAAGTTTTAAATAAAATTCAAGTAGAGATTAAAGCAGAGTGGAAGACGGTGGTTTCGCTGCCGTTTGGTATGCCTTATGATAGCAATATATTTATTGAGTTATTTAACAATTTACTCAAAAATACTCGAATGTTCGTTTTTTTTAATGTGTAGATTATATAATGGTTATATTCCAAAAGCTTAATCGGATCAAAACTATCGTGTTTACAGGAATGTTCCCAGATCTCTGCATACATACATACACACCAGCGCCCTAGTGAATCTGCGCCCTATACGTACCTTGCGCTATACGGGGTATACCTGTATTTTTATTCAATTTATATAAGAGAAATAATTGATCATAGATGAAAAGGTAGAAATGAATGATTCTCTCATTACTACAATATTCTAGGTATATTGGAACAATGCAAACACGTGGAAAAAATCCTGTACTTTTTTACCAAAGAGTAGTCATTTCAAACTCAATTATTAGGGTTAAAAATTAAAAAAAGCATATACCGTAAAATTACGTTACAGTATTCTGTAGTCCTTAACAAACTTATTAACACCAGAAACGCCGCCGAATTTAAACACAGTTGAAAATAAGAGATAAAACTATTTCAAGTCTACTTCTCGTAATTGCAGGATACTCGCGGAATTACGTCCACTGGTTAAGTTGTGTAAACCTAATTGCGGGAGTCATGAAATTGACAATTTCTTGACAAATATATGCTCGATTTAACTATAAAACTAATCTTATAAGAATCCATTAAGCTTATCGAAATCGAATAAAAGCCTTAAGCAATGGAACCGTCACATAACCTAACTCGCTAACAAGCTAGTACGAAATGGCGATCGGGTTACGACCGATGCTTTCAAAAGCTTTTTACGGCTTTAAAAACTAATATTTAAATTCAAAAATCGTACTAATTTATTAGGATTCAAATTATAATTGATGTGCTAATGAATAAAATTATTATTTATTTACAGTTTTCTTATTTTGCGATCAAAATGAAAAACTCCCGTAATAATGTACTATCCCGGAATAGTGTACATTACCTTATTATTTTTATTTACTTGTCAAGAAATCTAACATAAATTGAATAACTAAAACACGTTCCAGTAATCTTTTAAATCATTTATTCATTCCATCAAATATACTCTCTTGACTCAATTATCTACCATAGGTCCATAGATAAACAAGTATAAATGATCTCTTCATGTCACTCTGACTGGCCACTCCCCGTCCTATTTAGCCTCACCCCTTCCGTACGAACTTGCTCACGCAACGTTCTGTCAATCGTAGAACAGAACAACACGCGCGACATTCAAACTTACTCATTCATTTAATATATTTCGCTAATAATATATAATAAAAATAACACTTTATTAGAATGTAATTACAGAGTTATATTTGAATTATATTGCTTGCACTTGATGCGTTTATACTTGGAAAATTAGCAGGTTACGATGTACGAAACGATGTGCTGCTAAATTTAACAGTCTTCCGTTTTCAGAGAAAAATCTATGGTGTGTATTCTTCGCGCTAAAAAACCTATGATTTTTATAGCGCGAACAGATGATTAATAAGTTTAATAAAATGTGAATAAGAAGTGAAATTTGGGACCGGAATTTTAAAATAGTGTTACGACCGATTTTTACGGCCATTCAGTATGATTATTAACATTATAAAATATCGTTGCGAACCAATCGATCGGCCTAACCTGTATATTGTGTTAATTTCTTCAGCAGGATGGATTCTAATCAACAGTTTTCCTGTAGTATTTGCCATTTCATTGGGACTAATAAAGAGCCTCAGGAACACAGAAGTTGTTATCTGCACAGATTCAATTATATTTTAAAGTATTTTGCAGATAAAAGATCCACTGGCCGATAATCGTCATGGAGTTGAGAGAGGTACTAATTGACCTGCGCTCTATGGAAAAAGAAAAGACGAATGGGACTTCGTCCATTTAAAAGATGAGTATAAAATCAAGTGAAGAATTATAACATTCTAGATCCTCCCCCCACAAAGTAATGCCAAACGGCGGTTTCCGTGGGGACCAGAGGCAAGGGCAAAGCGGAGGTTTTAGTCGGTATTATACCAGGGCGGTATTGAGTCCGACATACCCAGACCGAACACCAGTCTGGAATGCATAAAGGCATTTCCTTCGCTATACAAAAAAAAACACACACACACACATACATCCATTTTTTCTAATTGTAAGGTATGCCAAAATTTTCATTTTCGAAGTTAAAAAGCATGATCCCTATAACATAGGCGAGAAGTTGTACTATTTGACATTTGCTTATTTGACATTTATGCGTTTAACATGCTTTTTGAGGTTATTATTTATGTAAACAAAGTGATATTAGGTTTGGTTTTAGTTATTTTGTGAATTTGAAGATGTTAATATGGAGTTTTTTGAAATATTTTGGGCAGATGATAGTATAAGAAGAAGGTATGTTTAAAATTTATTATAATTATTACTGTTATTGGATGAATGTATTACTCAAAGATATTAAAATTATTAAATGCTTTCCTTAACATTTTAGATACAGACAAAGATACGCACTTAGGTATCTCAGAGATGTAGATAATGTCTGGGAAGTGAACGATGAAGTTTTTATAAAAAAATTTCAATTAACGAAAAATGTGATGAAGGATTTGATAGAATTGCTGGGACCATATGCATAGACTCATACAGCATCATGGAGTATCTCTTTTTATTTGCAGGCATTTGAAATTAAAATAAAATTATTTTTTTTGAAATGTTAATGACTAAATTTTCATTATAGGTGCTTGCAGCAATTCTTTTTTTTGTCCATGGACTCATATCAGACAGATAAAGGCAATTGCCATTTAAATTCCTTGAGCCGGCCTTCAGCCAGTCGCTTAAACAGTCATTAAACAGTGACTGGTTTAATTATAAAGCATGCTACACCAAAGTATGTAAATTTTCCTAAAACCTCATCAGAAAGAGATGAAAATAAAACAAAGTATATGTTATGCCACTTCGTCAACATTAATCATGGTTTGTAATATGTTGCTATTTAACAGATTTTATACAAAGTTTGGCATGCCTAGCATTATTGGGTGCTTAGACTGCACACATAAATATAGTGGCTCCCAGAAAACATCACCCCGTGGCACCAGCTGCTATTTATATGAATAGGAAGGGTTATTACTCAATTAATGTTGAAGTAGTAAGTATTATTTTATTTTGCTTAAGAATTTTGAAGACTAACATGATAATATTAGATATGTGATGCTGATGAACGGTTTGCGAGCAATCAGAGCCCTGCTAACTCGTGATGCTGATGACACATCACAATTCAAATAAGTAAAAAAATGTGTATAAGTTGTACATATATAGGAGATTCAGGTTACCCATTGGAACATTGCCTACTCACACCATACAGGACACCAGTTGGCTCTACTGAGGAAAAATACAATAAGTTTCACAAAAGACTCGTAATGTAATTGAAAGAATATTTGTTAAAAGCCGTTTTCGATGTTTGCATCGTCACAGATATTATACAGATGATGTGGCAGGAAAAATTGTGTATGCAGTATTTACTATGCATAATATATGCAGAGAAAATAATATTCCTTTTGATGAAGAACTCACGGAATATAGTAATGATGGTGCAAACGGTTAGATACCAAATAATTGTCTTTCAAATGTGCAGTTAAAGTTCATGGATTTTAATATTTCAGAAGCATACAATGAGGCAGATAATATGGCATATAATATAAGAAATATCTATGCCAGAAGATATTTTTAATACTATAATATTCATAGATACCTAAAAAAAGAACAATTTTATAGCTACATAAATGTAATTATTTTAAATATATATATATATATATATATATATATATATATATAAAGGAATAGAAAACAAAATTTATTGACTGTATAATATATTTTTTAATGTATCATTAAGAATTTTCAATTGGTTATGCAAATTTTGCGTTGCTAATTAAAAAATCTGCATATATTTCATACTGCGCCGGATTAGTCTTTTTTAACTTCCCGTAGGGTAAGTTATAGTAATCGCAAAAAAATCAAAAATGAAAATTTTTATATATCTTTACGTTTCAGAGGATACTGAATATTTTGGCATACCTTAGAAAAAATGGATGTATGTGTGTGTGTGTGTGTTTGTGTGTGTGTGTGTATGTATGTATGTATGTATGTATGTATGTATGTATGTATGTATGTACGTGTGTGTATGTATGTGCGGATACAAATTTTCGTCGACGATTTCGGGAACACGGATCAACCGATTTGAATAATTCAAAAAACATTCGATTCGTATCGATAAGGAGACGTGCTGATTAGTTTTTGGCAAAGGCAGGTCTAGCCGTTCCGAAGATACGGGGCAAAAAGTGCCGAAAACGGTAACTCAGTTTTTAAGAGAACGGAGCGTTCGATTTGAATAATTCAAAAAACATTTCACTTGTATTGACAAGATGAAGAATCGATAAAATTTTCATGATGGTAGGTCTAGCGATTTCGGAGATATGGAGGAAAAAGTAAAAAAATGAGCTATTTGGCGGTCAAAAATGATCATTAGACATATGCACATCAAATTATCAGATATTTTATATAGATTTTAACAATCAGTATACATTTTGTTAACATTCCTATGGGTTCCGTACCAATGCTTATGCGTTAGACAGCGACGCGGCGCTTACGCGCTTTATATTTTGTCCCTATGCAGTTAAAGCAGTACGATTGCTTTGAAAAAAAAATTCAGATCTTCCACAATATGTCAAAATAAAAAAAAAAAAAATTTTCAAAAAAAAAAATAAAAAAAAAATTTTAAAAAAAAAAAAAAATTTTTTCAAAAAAAAAGTAATTTTTTGTCCAATTTATAGTTTCACAAAAATCTTATTTTTTCAAAGTAAATTTTTTTCAAAAATGTTAATCGTTTTTAAAAAAATAATAATTTTTGGTACGGGAAGTTCCAGCAATTTGCCTTAAGGCACGATGCCTTAATTGCCTTAAGACAGAATTCCACTTACAGCTAGTTGCTTTTTTTATTTGCGCAGCACTGGCCATTTTGTATGTAAAATATATTTTACTGAAACGCTGACTAAATCCACTGTGGATGAAAGTGGTAATCAAATGTGTTGTATCGTTGTATGTGTGCGGGCGCTATGAATGTCATTTATTTAATTAGTCACCTTTGGGTGTATTCTATTTTATTATTATATATTAAATATATTGCTTGCAATTAAACAAACTATAATTTTAGGAATTGTATCACTATATACAAGAACTGAGAGTTTTCTCAAAACCTGACACCAAAACTAGAACTGTTTTATTATTAACTAGCTGATCCGGCAAACGTTGTTTTGCTAAGTAAGGTATATTCTAAACAATTCCTAGAGAATCAAAAATATTAATACTTTAAGTGTATAAGGATGTGTTGTTTGAATGCTTTATACAATGAGGTACAATGTTTCTATAGAAAACATAGTATAATCCATACAAATCTTTTTTGGTCTTTCGACTTATTGATTACGTTTCAAGTTTTTCAGATTCTTTTAGGATTCTGGATTTTGTGTATAATTGTAAATAATACTACTAAACTTATACAAAATTTTCAAATTTTTGCGAGAAGAGATAGAAAATGAATTCAGTATTTCTTCTTTGACCTGCTTTTTGAAAAGTTTCAAGTAACATTCGATGAATTAAAGTAAATTTAATAAAAAGTATATATGTAGAGCAGGGCGAGGCACAAAGGTCCAAATTGACTTTGAGCAAATATAAACTATATTGTGAAAACCACAACAATTATATCACAACAAATAACATATATCAAATGAAACAATTATCTGACTACGTTCAGTAAACTGCCTTCATCATTGTAGAAATGTGTTTTTTTGATGTCTTTCAAAAATTTGTCATCTAAACCTTTTTACCCTATAGGCTGTGTAACTTGAAACGGGCAGGTAGCAAAAAGGTTTGAAGCCTTATTATAATTTTAAAGGTATTTTACAAAATAATTACATTTTTAACTAATGCTAAAAAACTACCAACGGAAGAAAATACTTTTATTATAGATTTTCAAAGATTACCGTTTATCTCCCGATAGCAAAGTCATAACAATCAAGGTTATAGCTGGTTATACATCTTTTTCCCTCTAGTTTCAAATATTGTTGTTAAACAATGCTTAACTTTGCTGGTTTTTGACACTTCGGTGGTAGACCTATTTTTCGATAAATTCTGCGAAATTATAACTGGGAAAATGTTATTCGACAAAATGTCCATTTGATCAATACCAAATTTAGGTTCTGAATTTAATTAACATAAATAAAAAATAATATAACCTAGAAAATGAGCATATAATTATACAAATGAGATCTTTCAGAGCACCGTGTTTGAGAAAAATATGCCAAAATGTGCATTTTCATAATAATATTTCAAAAAAGTTGATATTTTGAGTCTCTATTAACACTTGCGGCCCGTTTACTAACGTTTTTGTATATAAATGAAACTATAAACAAAACTACTTACTACAATTTAATCATAATTAAATAATAATCTCGTAAAACATCCTATTAAGCGTAATTGAACAACAAACGTTTGACATTTCACGTATTAGTCACCGTCCAATGTTTTATTTAAATTACGCGTTTTATTTCTGAAAAAATTTTCAAATTAAAAATGCTAAGTTTCTACGCGATTTTGAAATAATATCTCACCTTTTCGACCATCTTTGAATTGGCACTAATTTTTCAAGACTAAGACTGACCATATCGGTTTAGCCGTTTTCGAGGTTTACCGAATCATTTGATCGCGAGCTCCATTTTTATATATAAGAAAATAATAACAAAAATGCTTAACGTTTTTGCATTCAGATTAACTTATAATTAGGCACATGCAAGAAGTATTGAACATTATTTTTAATTAACGGCAAACCATGGACTCAGATTGCATCAAAGAAGTAAAAAGAGACATATAAAGTTTTTAATTGGATTTCCAACAAAACGGATTGAATTAGACAAATTAAGAAATATGGCAACTTGTTCATCCCGCCTTTGTTCAAAATGGATTACTTTCGCTAGGGCACATTATTGAAAAGTACTCTGCAGCTAGTGTGCACATGTAGAACGAGTAATACAAAGATTGAAAGTTTTTAGGGCAAACTTAAAAAACGGTATGCCTTGCATGATATATAATTTCAAGGAGAACTGGCATCAGCAGATTCAGAGGCTGCCGAAAATTTTAAGCTGGAACTTGCTAGAGTTATTAATGAGGGAGGTTATTCACCTGAGCAGATATTCAATGCTGATGAGACGGCTTTGTATTGCAAAAAATACCATCAAGGACATTTACTTCCAAAAATCAAAGACGTGCTTAGGTTTAAACTTTCCATACAACGAATCGCTCTTCATCTGTGCAGCAATCTATAAGGAAACATAGTTATAAAGCCGATGATAATAAATTGTTCAACTCCCCGTGCACTACAAGCATTAATAAGGCACGATTGCCTCTATTCTGCCGACCAAATAAGAAAGCCTGGATGACTCAAGATTTATTTAAGGATTGGTTTTATAATTGTTTTATCCCGGCTGTGGAAATGTATATGGTGAAAAAAAAAATTGCATTTCGAAGTTCCTTCCTATTGCTTCTTGACAACGCTGGTTGCCTAGAACATCCAAATGTAAAAATAGTCATCCTTTCTCCTAACTGCACGTCATTAGTACAACCTTTGGATCAAGGAATTATTCAAACTTGAAAAATGTACTACACACGTCAATTTTTCCAAACAATTTTCGGCAGACTAGAAAATAGTAATAATAAAAGTCTTATTCTAGTGTGGATGGAATTCCGCTGACATGTTAAACACATTTAACAAAATTGTTCCGCCAAATCAATACTATCTGCGAAGCCTCGCCAACAATACATTTCAAATCATATGTCAAACCGTTGATAATTTTCGTGAACTCTCAAAGTATTTAAAACAAACAAATCACAATTATCAACTAAAAGAAGAAAAGGCATACATGGTAGTACTCACAAATATTCATTTTTCTACAGATACGGATCTGATAAAATCAGAACTACTAAAACAGGGTCATGTTGTGAGAAATCTCTCAACATAAGACATAGATTAACCACAGAGCCCCTGAATATGTTTTTTGTGGACCCAGAGCCCAGTAAAAATAAAAAAAAAATCTACAACGTTTATAAAATATTAAATATTAAGGCCTACTGTAACAGACTTTTCATATGTTTAAAATGTGGTAAAAATCATAGAATAAAAGATTGTGCTATAGACCCTAATAGTCCAGCCCATTGTTATTACTGTGACGGAGCGCATACTGCTAATTACAGGGGATGTAGCTTCAACAAAGAAAATTTTGAGCCATGAAGTAGAAATCTCTATAAAGAATTTAATAGCGTCCCATATCCCAAACCTTCAATCCCAACTAAAATCAATTCACCAAAATTTACCGCAACTCCTAATCCCACTAACCCCTCAGTATCCTATGCAGACGCCACAAGAAATCAGCAACGTACTTTCTCAAATCCAACCACGGACTCCGATACTACCACTTTATCGTCTTTTCTCTCAGAATTCAAGACTCTTTTTAGTCAACTTGTGCAACAAAATAGCCTTGTTATCAATATGTTAACCACTCTAATTAATAACTTGAATAATGGCAAGCTTAATTAAAATCGCTCAATGGAACGCAAATGGTATAATACCTCACAAATATGAAGTGGAATGTTTCCTGAAACTAAATCATATCGATATTCTTCTCATTTTGGAAACCCACTTTACTGAAAAAACATATTTTAAAATTCAAAATTATATCACTTATAATTCAAACCATCCAAGTGGCAGCGCCTGAGGTGGATCAGCATTATTAATCAAAAGTAGCTTGAAACATTTTGCACTTCCGAATGTTCAAAAAGAATCCATGCAAGCAACACAAATCCTATTACAAACAAGACTATTTGAAATAACCATTTCTGCGATATATTGTCCTTCAAAGTTCAAAATTTCAGCTAATTCGTTCATTCGTCTTTTTTTGAATAACTGGGATCCAAATATATATTAGGAGGTGACTATAATTGTAAACACACAGCATAGGGCTCCAGGCTGACAACTTCGAAAGGAAAACAACTTCACATGGCAATAGCAAATAATAATCTTCTCCATATTCTAACAGGCAGTCCTACCTATTGACCCTCGGATCTAGACAAAGTACCAGATCCTCTGGATTTTTTCATAATCAAAGGTATCCCCTTTGATTCATTTAACACAATTCCTGTAACTGAACAACCTTCAGCTATCCTCCACGACAAATTTTCAAATTGGGATCAATTCAGGGCTTTATTGGATTCAAAAATTTTTCCACATTCCAGAAAAGTTCAGTCAATATTGACTATAAGATAAATAAATTCACAACAGTTTTAAAAGAATTCTCAAAGTTAGTTACTCCAACCTGTCGCACGGAAAATAACACACTTATTATTCCTCCCGAAATTAAAAAATTAATTTTGCAGAAGAGAATAGCAAGAAGGATATGAGAACAATCACACTTGCCACAAGATAGAACTAAGTTAAACCAACTCAATAGGACATTACAGAACAAAGTGAAGGTATGGAAAAGCGACGCATTCAAGACCTATCTACTGCAACTTAACTGGTTTGATAACTCCATTTGGAGGCCAATCAAAATCAAAGGGAAACCAACACAAACGAACCCTCTACTGAAGATTCGATCTCTCGACGAAACCGACAAAAATTGCAAAAATACTTCCAAAATATTTTCACCGATACAAATCTGTCCCAAAGTCCAGTCTGCAATAATTCGTAGCAATTAAATATCGACTAAGACATTTCTCTCCAAATGATGTTGCTTGTGCAATCAAAAAATTAAAAAACAAGTCTTTCCCTGGCATCGATAATATCACTCCAAAAATGCTAAAAGAATAGCCAAAATACTCTATAATATTTTAACTAATATATACAATGAATTCTTGAATTTAACTATTGGCCTACAGCTTGGCAAACTGGAGAAATAATAATGATTCCTAAGAGAATCCGCATAATGCAAGTTCTTACCGACCAATTAGTTTATTGCCAGTTTTATCCAAGATTCTTGAAAGACTAATTTTACTCAGACTATGTGAAGATCATAAAGGGAAAAAATGGATCTAAGACCGAATTCAGAAAGGACCACTCGACAATGCAACAATGTAATCTAACCGTTACCTATATTCTGGACTTTTTAAATCACAAAAAGCATTCAGTAGCATAGAGTATTTCTCGACGTAAGTCAAGTTTTTGACAAAGTATCAAACGCAAGACTCCTCCTTAAAATACAAGCTATTTTTTCAAGCTATACAAAGTACAGCTATTTTTCCAAAATACTTCAAAATTCTATATTCCTTTTTGAGTAATAGAAAATTTCGTGTAAAGAGTTAAAGGTGATTATTCAAGCACTTGTCACATAGTGTGGAGTTCCACAGAGCAGCGTCCTAAGTCTACTACTGTATATTCTTTACACAAGTGATTTACCTACTGATGAAGATTTGATGATTTGCACAGACAACGATGACGTACCAATAAACTCGAACAACATGGGCATTGCAATTGCCACTGCTAACATCAAAAAATATCTTTTGTCACTAGAATCCTGGCTTCACAAATGGAATATCACAATCAACACCGACAAATCTCAACATATTTTTTTTTCTTCGAAAAAGCACAATAGTCCTCTCGTCCTCCTCAATAATTCAATCATTCCGAATTGCAGCAGTGTGAAATATTTAGGTATGCACCTTGACATCAAAATAAACTGGAGAGAGCATATACTTAACAAGTAAAAACAAATTTAATCGAAAATAAAAGATCTGTATTGGCTGTTAGGCAAAAAAAGTAATTTATCACTTGAGAACAGATTCCTCATCTACAAAAGGGCTATCATCCCTGTCTGGACGTATGGCATAGAACTTTGGGGATGTTTGATGACAAATGCACCGTGGTATATCACCAACTTCTGCCCACAAAAGGATTTAAATATCAGAACAGTTCACGAATAAATAATATCAAGAAGCTTAGCCTACAACAACAAACTGCAAATCCACGCAAAACCAACCATCAAAATGTTGCCCAGACCCACAAGACGAAAAGAAAATAGCCCGTTGATTTACCGCTGCAGTAAACAAATGCGTTCCGGTGAATTTAAGTCGGCAACACCAAGTCAATTTTGTTTCATTTATATTTTTATTTTAACTTCATTTCATAATTTTCCTTTAGTTTCTTAAATATTATTATTTATTATGTATATTGTTTACTTTATTTGACTGTTCTTTTTATTACCTAAGCAAGCAGTTTTGTATTATAAGACTTTATTGATTTAGTCTTGATTGACAAAATAATAAATAAAGAAGAAAAAAAAACTCAAGTAACGGTCTTTCATTAATATAATACATTTTATGTAATACATAGCTTAATGTAAACTATGTAATATACATTTTACATGCAACTATATAATGTTTTTTAGATACTGGTGTCTCTGAATCATCGCTGGACGATACAGCTTTCATGAAGGCGTCAATTCCCGTTCCAAACAAAACAACACGCTACACTGGTGATATTTATACTTCATTACTACTTCACTTTATTTTGGATTCGACTCCAGGATTCAATATAGGTATTTTAGATTTTTTTTTTTTAAATTTATTCTGAAACTACAGGTGAATCACTTGTTTGCAATTTCATCGTTGACCAAATTGCACTGAAGCCCAGCTTATTTTCTTATTACCAAATTGAATGGAGTTGAATAAGCTAACCTTGTACAACCCTAAATTATCTTTAAAATAATCCATTTTAACAAGTAAGTTCAGTTAATTTTTCTTGTTTTCTTCATATATAATATGTTGAAGATAGTAAGTGAAACAACCTACATATCATAAAAAAACGCTATATATTACAGATGAATAAAAAACAATATTTAAATTTCCATCATTACCCAATAATTGTGTTTAATGAGTCTCCAGGGTGTAGCACTAGCGACGAAGCGCCCTTATGTGCCACACTGTCAAATGGGGGCGATTATTTGAGTCGTGTCGTCATGACTCCACAGTCATATCGTCAACCAGTTAAGGAAGTTTGTGAACGGATTTTAGTTGTTTTTCCATAAACGAACAAATTGTTGAAAAATGTAATGGAGGCAAAAATGCTTGAATGTATGTAAAAGTTAGCTAAAAATGCTACTTCCGAAAAACAAACAGACTTAGACCGGAGTAATATGCTCAATGGTCTATTTTCTGTAAATACACAAGATGAAATAAATTGTGAGGATATGCTCAAAGAATATGATTATATTGCAGAATTATTATACTTACATTGTATTCAAAATATAATATAAATAAGATGATTTTATTTAGTAGTAACTTTTTAACTTCCCGTAGGGTAAGTTATTGTAATGGGCCGAGTATCGGAATTGAAATTTTTTACATTTCTCGACGTTTTGAAGGTTTCTGAACGTTCTGAACGAACAGAAAAAATGGATGTGTGTGTGTGTGTGTGTGTGTGTATGTATGTATGGATACAAATTTCCAGTCACGTTTTAGCACGGATCAACCGATTTGAATGGTTCAAAAAACATTCGATTCCTATTGATAGGGAAAAGAGCTGATTAGTTTTTGGCAAAGGCAGGTCCAGCCGGTTCGGAGATACGGAGCAAAGAGTGCAGAAAATAGAAATCGAATTTTTGAGAGAACGGAGTATCCGATTTGAATGATCTAAAAAACATTCAATTAGTAACGATTGGGAGAAGTGTTTATTAGTTTTTGGCAAAGGCAGGCCCAGCCATTTCGAAGATACGGAGCTAAATATGTAAAAAATGGCAGTTTTTGAGAGAACTAAGCGTCCGATTTAAATGATTCAAAGAACTTTCTGCTTGTCTTAACAAAATAATTGATTTTGGAAAAAAAAATTTTGTCCCATTTTTTTAACTTCCCGTAGGGTAAGTTATAGTAATCGTCCAAAAATCGAAATCAAAAATTTTTACATTTCTCGACGTTTTGAAGGTTTCTGAACATTTTGGCATACTTCAGAAAAAATGGATGTGTGTGTGTGTGTTTTGTATGTCCGCGTTTTTTCGTCCACGTTTTCGGGCGCACGGATCAACCGATTTCAATGGTTTAAAAAACATTCAACCCCTATTGATAGGGAGATGTGCTGATTAGTTTTTGGCAAAGGTAGGCCCAGCGGTTTCGGAGATAAAGAGCAAAATGTTAAAAAAATGGCAGTTTTTGAGAGAACTAAGCGTCCGATTTAAATGATTCAAAGAACTTTTTGCTTGTTTCAACAAAATAATTGATTTTGGAAAAAAAATTTTTTTGTTTCGAATTTTTTTTTTCAAAAAAATTTTTATGTAATTTTGGGTCTAAAAATTCAAAAAATCACCCAGGCTAAGCACAGTCTAAGCGCCACTCTGGTACAAATGTTTACGCAAGTGCGTTTAGACTGTTTATGTACTGGAGCACTTTTCCAATTTTGTGAAAATCATTGAAAAATGTGAAAATGCCGCCAAGCTAAGCACAGTATAAGTGAAAAAGTCGCACAGAATTATTTGCAAATGCGTTTAGACTGTGACTATGCGGGAGCACTTTTTCAATTTTGTGTAAATTTGGCAACTATTTTTTTTTTAACTTCCCGTAGGGTAAGTTATAGTAATCGTCCAAAAATCGAAATCAAAAATTTTTACATTTCTCGACGTTTTGAAGGTTTCTGAACATTTTGGCATACTTCAGAAAAAATGGATGTGTGTGTGTGTGTGTGTGTGTGTTTTTGTATGTCCGCGTTTTTTCGTCCACGTTTTCGGGCGCACGGATCAACCGATTTCAATGGTTTAAAAAACATTCGATTCCTATCGATAGGTAGATGTGCTGATTAGTTTTTGGCAAAGGCAGGTCCAGCTGTTATGGAGATATGGAGCAAAGAGTGCAGAAAATAGAAAGCGAGTTTTTGAGAGAACGGATCAACCGATTTGAATGGTTTAAAAAACATTCGATTCCTATTGATAGGGAGATGTGCTGATTAGTTTTTGGCAAAGGTAGGCCCAGCGGTTTCGGAGATACAGAGCAAAATGTTAAAAAAATAGCAGTTTTTGAGAGAACTAAGCGTCCGATTTAAATGATTCAAAGAACTTTTTGCTTGTTTCAACAAAATAATTGATTTTGGAAAAAAAATTTTTTGTTTCGAATTTTTTTTTCAAAAAATTTTTTTTGTAATTTTGGATTAAAAATTCAAAAAATCACCCAGGCTAAGCACAGTCTAAGCGCCACTCTGGTACAAATGTTTACGCAAGTGCGTTTAGACTGTTTATGTACTGGAGCACTTTTCCAATTTTGTGAAAATCATTGAAAAATGTGAAAATGCCGCCAAGCTAAGCACAGTATAAGTGAAAAAGTCGCACAGAATTATTTGCAAATGCGTTTAGACTGTGACTATGCGGGAGCACTTTTTCAATTTTGTGCAAATTAGGCAACTATTTTTTTTTTAACTTTCCGTAGGGTAAGTTATAGTAATCGTCCAAAAATCGAAATCAAAAATTTTTACATTTCTCGACGTTTTGAAGGTTTCTGAACATTTTGGCATACTTCAGAAAAAATGGATGTGTGTGTGTGTGTGTGTGTGTGTGTTTTGTATGTCCGCGTTTTTTCGTCCACGTTTTCGGGCGCACGGATCAACCGATTTCAATGGTTTAAAAAACATTCGATTCCTATCGATAGGTAGATGTGCTGATTAGTTTTTGGCAAAGGCAGGTCCAGCCGTTACGGAGATATGGAGCAAAGAGTGCAGAAAATAGAAAGCGAGTTTTTGAGAGAACGGATCAACCGATTTGAATGGTTTAAAAAACATTCGATTCCTATTGATAGGGAGATGTGCTGATTAGTTTTTGGCAAAGGTAGGCCCAGCGGTTTCGGAGATACAGAGCAAAATGTTAAAAAAATAGCAGTTTTTGAGAGAACTAAGCGTCCGATTTAAATGATTCAAAGAACTTTTTGCTTGTTTCAACAAAATAATTGATTTTGGAAAAAAAATTTTTGGTTTCGAATTTTTTTTTCAAAAAATTTTTTTTGTAATTTTGGATTAAAAATTCAAAAAATCACCCAGGCTAAGCACAGTCTAAGCGCCACTCTGGTACAAATGTTTACGCAAGTGCGTTTAGACTGTTTATGTACTGAAGCACTTTTCCAATTTTGTGAAAATCATTGAAAAATGTGAAAATGCCGCCAAGCTAAGCACAGTATAAGTGAAAAAGTCGCACAGAATTATTTGCAAATGCGTTTAGACTGTGACTATGCAGGAGCACTTTTTCAATTTTGTGCAAATTAGGCAACTATTTTTTTTTTTGAAATTTGATTCGAAATGAAATGACGATTGTTAATGTTCTGGCGATGATAAATTGATTTATTTATAATTAACTTTGCGTAGGGTAAGATATAGTAATCGCAAAAAAATCGAAGATGAAAATTTTTATTTATCTTTACGTTTCAAAGGTTTCTGAATATGTTGGCATACCTTGGAGAAAATTGATGTATGTGTGTGTGTGTGCGTACAAGATGAACACTTATCAAATTTTCATGAAAATAGGTCTAGCGGTTTCGGAGATCTAGTAAAAAAAACTAAAAAAAATACAATTTGGCGGTCAACAATAATCATTAGACATTAGACATATGCACATCAAATTATCAGATATTTTATAGAGATTTTAACAATAAGTATAAATTTTGTTTACATTCCTATGGGTTCCGTACCAATGTTTATCCGTTAGACGGCGACGCGGCGCTTACGCGCTTCGATATTTAGTCTCTATGCATTTAAAACAGTAGAATTGCTTTGAAAAAGAGTTCAAAATTTCCAAAATATTTAGAAATAAATTTTTCAACAAAAAGTCAGTTTTTGTCAAAAATTTATAGTTTCTCAAAAATCTATTTTTTCAGAGTAATTTTTTTTCAAAAATGTTAATCTTATTAAAAAAAAATAATTTTTGGTACGGGAAGTTCCAGCAATTTGCCTTAAGGCACGATGCCATGCGCCCCACTAGTTTATAATTAACTTTGCGTAGGGTAAGATATAGTAATCGCAAAAAAATCGAAAATGAAAATTTTTATATATCTTTACGTTTCAAAGGTTTCTGAATATGTTGGCATACCTTGGAGAAAATTGATGTATGTGTGTGTGTGCGTACAAGATGAACACTTATCAAATTTTCATGAAAATAGGTCTAGCGGTTTCGGAGATCTAGTACAAAAAACTAAAAAAAATACCATTTGGCGGTCAACAATAATCATTAGACATTAGACATATGCACATCAAATTATCAGATATTTTATAGAGATTTTAACAATAAGTATAAATTTTGTTTACATTCCTATGGGTTCCGTACTAATATTTATCCGTTAGACGGCGACGCGGCGCTTACGCGCTTCGATATTTAGTCTCTATGCATTTAAAGCAGTAGAATTGCTTTGAAAAAAAGTTCAAAATTTCCAAAATATTTAGAAATAAATTTTTCAACAAAAAGTCAGTTTTTGTCAAAAATTTATAGTTTCTCAAAAATCTATTTTTTCAGAGTAATTTTTTTTCAAAAATGTTAATCTTATTAAAAAAAAATAATTTTTGGTAGCGGGAAGTTCCAGCAATTTGCCTTAAGGCACGATGCCATGCGCCCCACTAGTTTTTTTTTTTTAGTTTTTTTTTAGTTTTTTGTATATCGAAAATATTTCAGATTTTATTTTATTATTTTATATTAGACAATGATACAATATTTATAATAATCTATTTGAAAACATTCAGTATTCAACGGGAAGTTCCAGCAGTTTGCCTTAAGGCACGATGCCATAATTGCCTCAAGACAGAATTCCACTTACAGCTAGTTATATTTTAATTTTAGAAAAATTATATTTTGAAAGTATGTGGTAAGAAACATATTTAACAACATTTTTACAAAGGAACTGCCTACCGTATGCTCATGGTTTGGTCGATCTAGCAGTCAACAACCTTAAAATAATCAAAGGTAAGGTTACAAAAAAATATACAAATGTTTCTAATTAATAATTTGTACACGATGTTTCTAAGCTGATTGATTCAAATTTAGGAACATTAACAAACAATATAGAGATGACTGAAATAGAATTTATTAAAATAGCAGTGGAATGGTTTCGATTTTGGAAGCAGAGACTGCTAAGACAAAAAAAAAAACAAATTTAACACAATTTCTTTTAGGATTAATTTAATAGAATGCAAGACTAAGTATTAGTCTTAAGTATTAAGTATTAAGTTATTAATAGCATACAACATACAATTGCGAGTCTCTGTTTTCAAATATGAAATATTTGAAATCAAAATACCGAACAAAGTTAAATGACACACATTTAGATAATTGTTTGCTGACAGAGAACTCTAATTATATTCCCGATTATAAAAAAATAGCTGAAAATATGGACACACAAGTTTCACACTAAATAATATGTATTTAATTAGGTATTACTTAATAATACTTACTAATGTATGTAATGTATATGGCCATAAGCAGTGGTGTTGTCGAGCCGGAATGCGTCCCGGCAAAAAAAATTAGAGAAAAAAATTACTGTTTTTTTTCTAATTTTTTACGCAAGCAGCCTACGGGCAATACGTTACTCATCTCTGGCATAGTTTATTGCCATACCCAAATTAGTGCAGCAAACGGAGAGGAAAAAAGTGCATAAACTCTGAATTTTTATACTGTGCTCCGATTTGCATGAAATTTTGGAATTAGGTTTACCTTACCCTCAAGTTCAAAAGTGAAAACAATTTACACTCCGCTACCACCCCCGGGAGGGTTGCGACCTCTTAATAAATAATTGGACATTGAGCTATTTTATCGCTAGAAAACGTTTTTAATATTAAAAGATACAATTAAAAAGTAATTTTTAATACATTTACCTTGCAGTAATATCATTTTCAACCCCGTGAAAATCCTGAAACCCTTCAAACAACCTCAAAAACACAATAAAAATCCAATAATTTTTATTGATTATGGATAACATGCTGCATACTATCTTTTCTCTGTTCAATAATTTTTTTTGATTATGGTTTTAAGTAAATAAAATGTACATAACATGTGTTATTCTTATTGCAGAAAAAAAGTGCAAACCCATTTTTACGATGCACTTTTCAGTGCCATTAATATCAAATGAATTGCCACTTGCAGGAAAGTTACTAAAGAAAGAAATTGTCATTTGAAATGAAATTACTTCTTTGCAATCTGAACTCCTAGATGCTTCTCTTATTGAAGGTTATTTAAAATGGTTTCATACAACTTTTACTTGAAATTTTAGACAAATTAATAACTATAAATTAAATTTCAGTGGATCTATATGCGCACGTTCCAGATGTTTCACATGTTCCAGATATTCCGGTTGTTCCAGATGTTCCTGCTAATGTACCTCATATTTCTATAAGATGATCAGGTATTTCAACGTTTCTTGAAAAGATATATTTCTTATTTTCTCTAATAGAATCATTCATTTTCTTAGATATTCGAACACCAAGAAGAAATTTCTTGAAGTTTATAGGTGTAAAGCATCGCAGGCAGCATACATCACAATTAAAGAAATGTCATGATATAATTATGACAACGAAGAGAAGTGCCAGACGAATTATGAAAAATCATGAAATTGCCAGAGCTGAGCTAAAGAAGGCTTGCAGTACAAACATCATGAAAGAAGTTGAAAATGTTGTCAATTCAATAACTGCGACATTGATCAAATGCCAGATGAAAAAACAGCCGAAACAGCCTGAAGGAAGAAGATACAACCTCGATTAAAAAACACTGGGAATCGCATTGTACAAACAGAGTCCATCCTGTTACAAATATTGGAGGTTCTTTTTATCTTCACCTTACCATTTTATCTAGTCCTTGGCTAATATTCCGATCAGCTCTGGTATCAATAAAACTTTCATGGAGACTTTGCGTACTTCTGTTCTAAATATGGATCCATCTAATAGAAACTGTGTTCTGATGTTTGACGAAATAAGCATTTCTGCAGGCATTGATTATGATGAGAGTAAAGAGCACTTTTCGATTATTTTAATTGCGCAATCATTCAAGTCGGCAAGTTCATTCGTAGACCGCGTGCGGCAGCACATGTTCCGTTTTTGTATTACTTTGTAGCGAATACATAATTCAAATTTATGAAGTTATCAACAATTGAAAGTATTTACATTAGCCCTCTAAACACTTCGAATTCTTTTCTGATGCTGTGAATATATAAATTAATAAAAGATATATTTTTAGGTTATGTCTTGACGTTTCTTAGTTGATATTTGTGATATGCTTGCGCAAATACTTGAACATAAACTTGAGCCGTCTGTGGGCACTGTAAAAATACGCTTGGTTGCGCATTCATTCAGTTGCACATGTGTACAGTTACGTCTGTGGCCGGCTTAAGGATAACATAACAGGCTTCGAGGAGGTTTCAGAGAGGAGACCAAAGTTTGCTGACCATGCTTTAGTGTTCATGAATAAAGGCATTCGTGGCCACTTTAAAACATCAGAGGCATTCTACTTTATTGAAAGTAGCGTCAAAAACGCTGAACTTAAAGTTTGTATAAGAGACGATATATCAAGCCTGCAGGACATTGGTATCAATGTTGTAGCCAATGTATGTGATCAGCATGCTACAAATGTTACCGCAATCAACTTGTTGCTTAACGAGACAAGAGCACAGTTTCTCAAAGAAGATAGAAGTTGCAAACTTCAAGGGTTTCTTGTTGGTGATCAGGAAATCATACCACTTTTTGATTCGCCACATATGTTGAAATGTTTGAGAAACAGCTTTTCATCTTATGATGTCACTTTTATTCAACGTAATCAGCAAAAAAGGGCATTCTGGAGCCATATAATTAAGATATTCGAAATTAATTCAGAGTTGCCCAATTTCCGCATGTGTTAGAAGTTACGAGCACATAACGTGTATCCTGACAAAATGAGGAAGATGAGAGTGACAGATGCTGCAGTGATGTTCTCTTATAGCGTTTTTTCAATGATGCACAGATATGCTACTAAGCAGTGTGAGTAAATGAAAATAATGTAAAATATATTTAATCGCATTTATAATTCAACCTCTTTTAATCGTATTCTAGATGATAATTTTCCTCAAGAAGGTACTAGGACTGTCGATTTCCTGAAATTCATAGAAGAGCTGTTTGACAGTGTAAATGAAACAGCCTCCAGTTCTGCCAGTGACTATAAACCTCTAGGGCCTAGGTCTAGGCAGTGCTCTTACAGATAAGTCTAAGCATTTAGTATTTTGGAAGGAAGCTAAACATGTCTCAAAAAGCATATGCTTTTATAAGAAAGACAAGAGAGTTAAACATCAACACAACCAAAACACCACCAACTATTCAAATTTTTTTTAGAACATTGGTTTCGAATATATTTGACAGAAAATAAAGTGTCCGGAAATTAAATTTTTGTAAACTCGTAATTTTAATTAAATTACGAGTTGACAAAATGAAAAAATGAAAAAAAAAATGTATTTTTTTTTGGTAGTATTAGAAGTCACGGGGTTAATAATCGCAAACCTTCTTGCAGTGCTTTCATTGGATCCTACAAAAGCCTTGTTGTCAATAAGTTTCATTCCGTCCATTCTAGCCACATTGCTCGATCAACGCTTTAAAAACTTGCATTTTAAAAACACCAATGCTGCCTCAAATGCAATACATGCATTGAAAAATCAAATATGTTTGAACAATTCTACTACAAGTTTAGATATTGATGCCACGCCAGACAGTTTCGACTTTTGGCAGTTACATAAGAAATTGCGCCAGAGAAAAAGGAAATAAAAGACGTGATGAAATAGATTTATATCTAAATAAACCAGTCACGCCTATAGCAAGCAACACCATAGAATCATGGAAAGATATGAGGAAAATTGTTCCCAATTTATAGAATAAATTTCGAGTATAGGCCACCATTATTAAGTTATAGCAGGAGTTTCGGATAATAAAATTATCATCAGTATTCAAAGTGCAGCATATGAAAAAATTTTACCATTGAGGGCTCAATAATTACCAAGAAAGATGTTCGAAATATCAAGTGCAAAGCAGTGCTACCATACCCTACCCATATAGATAATAATAATAAAACGTAGAACATGATACTAGAAGAAGATGATCTTTTTGTGGTCGTAATGACTATATTGCAAGCTACTATTTTAAATGAATATAGACATGATAAAACATGCATAGATGGATCTCATGGTGCAAATTCTTATTGATTTAACCTGCATACTCTTCTTGTGATTGATGTGTTTGGGGTAGGTTATCCCGCAGCATTTTGTTTCACCAATCGGCAAGACAAAACTGTATTTAAATTATTTTTTGAGAAAATTTGTAGTTCAATAGTAGTAAAGTAAAAAAAGTTGCCACCTTAACTTTTATGCCTGATGATGCACACGCATATTACAATGCATGGTATCTGTCATGACTTCAACAAACAACCATTTACTTTGTTCATGGCATGTATGAAGAAGCTGGAAAAGGGCATTTAATGCAAAAGTTAAAAATACTCAAAAGCATACAATCGCTTTCAACACCAAATTAATAATTCGTGCAACACTATGTGAGAGTGATTTTTGAACTATGTTTATAGAAAGTTATCAATATCAATAAATTAAAGAGCATGTTTTTACTACGCAAATGCTGCAGGCCGCTGGTCAAAGCAGTATTTTAAACGTTGAAAAGAATGCGTTTCACCAGAGAAACCAAAAAAAATATGTATACCGGTAACATCAGTTCCGTCGGAGCGCCTTTTACGAAGGCTGGCATGATAACAAAATAGAAATGGCTCTTCGAAACACCCATATTAATTGTACGTCGCTGAAACATTCAACTGTAATAGGCAAACATATATTCGAGTGCACTAGCATGCTTATGTTTCAAGAATTATAACTTTTTTTGATAAATTAGTCGCGGGCCTGCCAGTGTTTATTTGGCACAGTTTTCACATTTATCTTATTAATAACTGAATTAGTAATGAATATTAATAAATAACTATGAATATAAAGTAATAATGTTGTGTTTTATATTGGGTCGTCATAGTGAAAGTTGTGTTTTTTTTTTTGATGAATTAGTCGCGGGTCTGCCAGCCAGTGTTTATTTGGCACATTTTTTACATTTATCTTATTAATAACTAAATTAGTGATGAATATTAATAAATAACTATGAATATAAGTAATAATGTTGTGTTTTATATTGGGTCGACATAATGAAAGTAGTGTTTTTTTGATAAATTAGTCGCGGATTTGCCAGTGTTTATTTGGCACATTTTTTATATTTATATTATTAATAACTGAATTAGTGACGAATATTAATAAATAACTATGAATATAAAGTAATAATGTTGTGTTTGATATTAGTTCGGCAACGTTTTCGAATGATAGAATGGAATATATCAAATGTAAATTATAAAACAAAGCACTGTGTGAATATGTCTTCTATTCATATTTATCTTGTTAAATTGATTTAATAAACTGTTTACGACTTGCAGGCAATCGCGTTGGGCATTTGGTACTCTTCCTCTTGGAAGCATGGTGGGTAAAATGATGCGAGCACTCGGAAGCAATTCTTTAATAATGCTCACACATTTAATAATTCCTTCATAAATTTCGTGCGGTTTGCTATGTTTCGTGTTGTTTGTTCCTGCCAATATAACCACAATTTTAGTTTTCAGATTTGATATTTCGCCGTTTTTTAAACGATAAAGAACATTTTCCACTTTATCGCCTCCAATTCCAAAATTTGCAGTTTGAAATGTTTGAAACTTGTCCCAACTGGGATGCCTCTCCAAGTTTGCTATAAGGGAGTTTCCTGTGAGGATAATATTGTGGTAATTCTTCGCCAATTTTAAATTATTTAAATGTTTTTGACGCCACGTGTCACTTGCCCTTGCAGTAGGGATGGCGCATTTGTTAACATTTCCCCACTTATAGTGAATAACGGACAATCGCACATCTTGTTAAACGGTATGAAAATTGTCGCGTGAATAATAATATTTTTCGTAGATTGCTGTATTTTTGTTTAAAGAAGAAATTAATTGGATTTAATATAAGTAGATGCAGATAACCACAAATAGTTTTGGTTATAATAAAAAATTTCGTCTACGTTTTGGCCCGCTATTCTCAATTGATTATGAAAATTGAAAAACTGTTCGAAAGATATTTGTTCGAAATGATACTGATTAGTTTTATATTACTGTGATTAATGCAATTACATGATTTCCTTCAAAAGACTTGATGTTTGTTCACGTTTATAATCTTTTAATATGTACCCGAACATCCGCTGTATTAAATTCATAGCCCAACAATAAGCGATTATGTTTGTATTAATAGATCCTTTTTGAGGCCAAACTTCTGAGGTTTTTCCAAGATTATCGGGCAATCGCACATCTTGTTAAACGGTATGAAAATTGTCGCGTGAATAATAATATTTTTCGTAAATTGCTGTATTTTTGTTTAAAGAAGAAATTAATTGAATTTAATATAAGTAGGTGCAGATAACCACAAATAGTTTTGATTATAATAAAAATTTTAGTCCACGTTTTGGCCCGCTATTCTCAATCGATTTTGAACATTCAAAAAATGTTCGAAAGATATTTGTTGGAAATGATACTGATAAGTTTTATATTACGGTCTTACAACAGGTAGATTAATTTTAAAATTCATCAAATTTTGAGAAAATCAGTTTTTTTGACGTTTGTTAAAATTAAAATTAAAGATTGGCTTGGTATAGCGACCTGGTCTTAATGAACATACTTTACGATTATAGTACTAAGAAAACTGATGGTTCAATTATAAACATTAATGATTTTTGAAAATTTCATTTTAGAAAATACTCCGTAATTGTTGATTGATTTGAACCAAAAGTATTCAAAATTTAAACTTTTTTTTTTTTATTTATTTATTATAATGGCATCTGATCTGAATCATATTGCCACCACTTAGTTTACAGAGAAAGCTATATACAATTTAAACATTATTATTATTAAAGTAGAGTATAGGAATCGTAAATCTTTCGAAATTGAATTTGAATGAATTTTTTAAAAAGTCTCTTTTTAACACTAGAATAAAAAATTTGTAAGTACTTTCAGCTTTTTGTAACTTTTGTATTTTTTAATGCTGAAACGTAAGAAATTATAATATTTTTTTACAAAAATTCATGATTTTTATTGATATGTATAGCGTATTATTAAAATTACATATATAATTTTATTTAAAAACTATTTCTTCGTTTCTATTATTATAGTTTTTATTTTTCTAGCATTCTTAAATAAAATGGCGGGAGCTGTGAGGAATTTCACGCTAGTGAGTAAAATACCGAAAGAAGAGATACTGATAATATTAACAAACTGAGTCCCATTGGGAAGATAGGCTTGTGTAAGTAATTTAAATCCACTTTTTATTCTTCACGACATGTGTGTAATTAGAACATTCTTATTATTATAGCTCGAGTGCAAAATCGAGACCAACGAAATTAGGAGATGTTTCGGTGACATCGTTTCTTGGTCACACGGTTTTGTTGTGTGTTCGGAGCATAACAAAGGTATATATTTCTTTTTATGTATATATATATATATATATATATATATATATATATATATATACATACATGTATACATTGGTATAGTTAAGGGATTTTTCATAATTTTTCTTTATAATAGGTTACAAAATAAAGGGCGTTAGTTTATGCTTCGAAACGATAAAATTGCTGTTTCAAAAGGAGGAGCGTGTATTATCGCTCCTGCCGGTTCTTTATGAAGATAGTGGAAACGTGGAGGAATACTTCCTACATTTTTTCAAAGATCAAGAAATAAGATTTTATAGTTACAAAAAGGTAATGTTAAATTTTTATAATAATACATTTTTATAACAATACATAGCATTCAGGTATTATAATATTATTAATTATTATTTTAGTCCACAGACGATGCGAGTTGGGGCGGCGGCAGAGGAAACAACCGCGGCGGCGGAGGAAACAGCCTCATCGCGGCATAGAAAACACCGCGGCATAGAAAACACCGCGGCGGTAGAGGAAACAACGGCCGTGGTGAAGGAAACAACCGCGGCGGTAGAGAAAACACCAATGGCGGTAGAGGAAAACAACAGCGGCGGTCGCGTAAACAAACGCGGTGGCCGCGGAAATTACCGCGAAGACAACCGTGGCGGCCGCGGTAGCAACCACGGTAATGATAGGATAGGAACTCCAATTCCAATGGTAAATAACATCCATGGCTGCACAATATGTTAAAATTAAATTTAAGTAAGATAAATTATTTCTGAAATAAAAAGATTCATATTCAAGCGTAAATTTTATTGTTTTCTATATTGTATATTTGTATATTTTTTCAGGGTTGTATATATATATATATATATATATATATATATATATTTTCAAAATGACTTTGTTTAGCATTCTATTCTATAATAACTAATATATCATGTATAATTTCAAGCCCACTATATATGCTGCAAGCATTGTTGTGGATTTTCAAGATATTCTCAGAAAAATCTGGGCAAAAGACAAATCAAGTCTTATATCATTTGACACTCTTCAACTTACAATTTTAGAATCAATATTAATTAATATATGATACATAGCTTGGATGTTTGACTTGCAACTAACTGATTTCATTATTTTCACATTTGGCACAAAAATGGGCCAAATAAACCCGGCAGACCCGCGACTAACATAACCTCAAGAACGATTGTTAACAATTGCAAAAAGTAGGCTGAAAACGTTTTCGAACTAATATAAAACACAACATTATTACTTTATATTCATAGTTATTTATTAATATTCATCACTAATTCAGTTATTAATAAGATAAATGTAAAAACTGTGCCAAATAAACACTGGCAGGCCCGCGACTAATTTATCAAAAAAAAACACAAACTTTCACTATCGATCATTTGGAAGAACGATCTAATCATTTTGCAGAACCTCTAATCATTTTTCAACTTTTCAATACAATAATTAATAAATATTCACTTTTCACCACTTTTTAATACAGTAATTGATAAATATTCGCAATGATTTGCACTATTTGAATATATCTTCGAACATATTTTGACACGGCAGATCATGTCGTTTGGTATCAATGTACTATGACATATGTAAAAATACTTGAATGTAGGTTAAAGATTTTTATGTCAAACAAAGATAATGCAAAATAAATGAAATTAATTGAATAAAATTATTATATTTTAATCATTTTCATAAAAAAATTAGGTTTTAAATGTAGCCACGCCTTCGCCGATAAGCCACGCCCACAAAACTGTCAAATACCTGGGCATGCCAGTTGTGAGTCTGCCAGTTATATACACGTTCAATAATTTGGTTCGATCTATTTACATACTAAAAATACTCCTATTTATGTCATTATCAATATTATTTGTATCATAGTTGTTATTGATATTATTTATGAATATATCATCCTATATATTCTAATAAATGCATATTGCAAAACATTTTTTACGCATTTGGTTTTGAAGAAAATATAAATCAGTGCCCACAATAATAAAT
>NW_020536408.1:0-54947 GCF_003426905.1 Ctenocephalides felis | reverse complement strand
TACTATATATAAAGCAGTGTGTGATCCAGCTTTGGCGACAGGGGGAGGGAGTCCGCTTAGTAAAAAAAAAATCACAAGATCAAAAATTGAAATTATTTCAAATAAATTTAGGTATTTTATTAATGTAAATAAGTACTTTACTCCTGAAAATCGCAACATAACATACACAATAAAAATAAATATATAGATACATATATAAATTAAATATACAATAATTACTTTTTACTATTCTAATATGTAATTATTACAAAAAACAATTTTACAATATATAATAATTACAAAACATACTTAATAATTTAAAAGATAAGAGCAAAATATACATTTTCAAATTACAAAATCAATTTTTGTTTTGTGTTTTCTCCCAAAACGCGTTACTACATCATCGACGTTAATTGGTATATTTTTATATACATGGAGAAGTGCCAGTCCTGTCAAACGATCTTTCGCCATTGAAGATCTTATCCATGTTTTAATTCTACGCAACGTAGAGAAAGACCTTTCTGCTGACAAGTAACCATAATTTGTAAAAATTTTCTTATCTTAGGATACATATCAATATCACAATTTGTGATAACCTCAGATATTGACTTTTACCATCCACAGCCTATATTCATTTACAATAATAGATACTGGATTATTATCTAGTAACAGTTTATAGTCGCTAGCTAGATATCTTACAGTTTCTATGACTTTATTGTTAAATTCGGTCTTTGGCATAAAAGCATTCGGCTTAAATAAATTAAGTATATCATGACAAGCGATCCTGGAAGCGGTCGCTGATTATTGAATCTGAAATAGTAATATAAACAGCTCTGCGGAAGTAATCTTCAGCAGACTCAGCACGTTGATTATTGGCTCTACGTATCTGTTTTGATACTAATCTCTGACAGTTAATTTCTATATCTAATTGCTCAGGTACTTCTGCAGATTTTTAAAATAGCTGTTGAAGATTACGTCCACATCTCTCTTATATTTTTTATAACGCTTATTGTTAGTGTATGATTAAAAGAATCTGTTGATTTTTTCAAATCGATCGAGCTCGATTGCAGAATTCTACTTAAAGATACTAAAAAATAAGAAGTAAGTTACCATGATTGTAGTGCTTAAATTAATAAATTTGTGAGAATAATAATATACACACACACACAAAGTAAGAAATTACTGAAACAGGTGGAGGATATAATATAATCAGAACTGCCCGTAATGTTTGCAGCAAGCAATTTGCATCATTGGCAGTTTCAATTTCTTGCCAAGCAGAAATCTTTTCCAGGGCGCTTCAAACTTCAATTAAGTTGTCTCCTTGAATAACTCTGATCACTTTTTCCAACTTTTCACTAATGTATGTATTATTAATTATAACTATAATTGGTGTGGCCTTGGTTCGATCAGTAGACCACACGGATGGCTGGTATTCGTGGACTGTATATGAAAACTAAAAACGTTCTTCTTCTATGATAATAACAAACTAAAAAATGACCTCACTTTAAAAGGAAACTCAACAAAACTTCTAAACTCGACTGACTTGGAAGGAAACTCGAAACTGAACCAAAGAAAGAAAGCAAGCTGTAAGCGTACTGATAACGCACTGGAATCGAATTGAATACGGAACTAGATAGAACCCGAACTGAAAATGCACTGGAAGCGAAGTGAACTGGAAATCAACTCGAATAGAATCCACATGTCGGAAGTCATAGGTCAAAGTTTTGGAAGGAAAGAGACAGGTAGTCTGGATTAGAAAGGAACAAATCGGTTGACATATTGTAACCCCGAGATGGCGACTATATTATTATTATCGACGCATGTAATAGCCATAGTGGCGTCACCATTTCTTCCCCGGGCGAAAAGGGTACCTTTTAAATACTAGAAAATATAAATGGAAATATCAAAACCATTAGTCAAACTATGCGAAAATAAAACACATGAGAGATGGTGAAGAAATAACATGTCGAATCCTAATTGAATCTAGGAAGTAAGTTAAGTTTTGACGGAATATCTAATGCTTCTATGTTTACCAATCAGAATCAATGTTAAGGATAAGTAATCTTGACAGGAAAGCAGTAACCTTGTTATTGTTTAAAATGTATTATAGTTGCTCAGTATCTTGCTGTAATAATGCTGCCAAATTTCATTTTTCTGCTATTATAGCAAATGATTTTAAAATATTCTAATAGATATAACTTCCATGAGACTTGCATATAGCACCACTGGAAAGTATTTTAGGTTTGCATCATACATGCTTGTTTTCGGAACACATGAGAATTTGTCTTGGTGGATTATCGATTGCCATATCTAAGATGCCTTTATGTTGAATAAGAATTAAAATTTCATTGACCTTGTTTGTGGATTTGTTTATGATGGTTGTAGTTTATTTTTGAGTAACCAGCATGATTTAAAACAACCAGGTCGTATTTGGAATGTGTCCAATATGGGGCTATCTTTTCCAAATTAAAGGCATTTTTACAATAACTGCAATATTATGATGATTCATAGCGTTCGATCTTCTTGAATGTACAGATTTTTGAATATTATCAAAAGTTGTGAGAACAACTGAGCAAATAACATTCTGCTCTTGAGTGTGATTGAGTTGTCATGCGATTCCTCTGAATAGAAGCAAGTTACTAATAAAGTTACCACATATAATGGTGAAAGGTAAAAGGAAAGAATTAATTGAAAGGTAACAAATAAAGCATTAGAATATTTTTTTATTTTTTTTATATCGTTTGCAAATATGAAAAAACATATTTCTTCACCATAAATTACTGTGTAGGTAGGGGGCAGAGCTTTACTACAGGGCGTTTCAATAACATAGCCCTGGTTCTTACTAAAGCTGTGCGCACCTCTCCGTCTTTTCCAGGAAAAACGTCTTCAATAACCCCCATAGACCATTGAAGAGGAGGCAAATTTTCATTTTTGATTAGAACTAACATACCCTTTTTAGCCGGGAGAGAAGGGGTGTTCCACTTTTGACGTGATTTGGCACGTCAAAAGTGGTTCTGATTTGGCACCAACGAAATTTGTTCCGCGATCTGAATACAGACAAGAAACTGGACCTCTTCGTGAAATAAAGCGCTTAAAACAATTTAAGAACGTCGAAGTTGTTAAATCGGAGGCAAGTTCAATATGTATTGCTTTTGTGGAAAAACAAATAAATAAACAAATATATGCTTTTGAACTTTTTACGCCCCTAAATTTTCCCATGGTTACGCAAAAGGGACCAGCATAGTCAGTACCAGTGTGCTGAAAAGGTTTTGCCTCCATAACACGAGGAGAAGGTAAATCAGCCATAATAGGAGTAAAGGATTTAGGATTATTCCTAAAGCACTTATTGCATTTATGAATACGTTGGCGTACAATACTGCGAATGGATAAAATCCAGTATCTTTGACGAAGAATGGAAGTGAGTGAATGTGGACCAGCATGTAAATGTTTCTCATGATAATAATCAATTATTAAATTTATCACGTGATCCTTTTTGGGTAAAAGCAAGGGAAATTTATGATCAAAATTCAGGTTAGCATGTGTTAAACGTCCACCAACTCTTAAGAACCCATCATGTAAAAATAGTCGTAAAGTCCGATACCTTTTAGGAAACTTATTCATTTTTAAACAATCAATTTCTTCGAAAAAATAGATTTGTTGGATAAGTTTGATTATAGTTAATTCGGCTTTGTTGAAATCTGAAAAATATATTTCACTTCTAGATGGAATAATTTTGCAGAAACGTGAAATAAATACAAATATTCTGCATAGTCTGGCCCATGAAGATATAGTGGAAGTAAATTCGTATAGATCATTTTTACAGGAGTTTGCCACTAAGCAAGATGAAACTTTTTCTTCTGGAACATTTTGCATGGAATCTAACGTAGAACGTATGGGCCAATGACTTCTTTGATAGTAAAGCCATGAGGGACTTGTGTACCAATTACTATTATTAAGCAATGTATTTGGTAATGAACCACGAGAAACACAATCGGCAATATTTGCCACGGAAGGAATATGATACCACTTGGCAGAAGGAAGTAAATCATGAACTTTCGTTACTCTATTTGCGACAAAAGTTTTCCATCTATGAGCTGGTCCTGTTAACCAATGAAGCACAATCATCGAGTCCGTAAAACCATATATTTCTTCGATACATAAAGAATGATGATTGGAAGATATGACAAAGGATAATAATTTTGCCAATAAATGCGCCGCACACAACTCTAACCTAGCTAAAGTTTGAACTTTAATTGGAGTAATTTTTGATTTTGAAATAAGAAGGTAATATTTATTATCATGGCAAGGCTTGATATAAATCACAGCCCCATAAGCCTTTTCTGAACTATCCGCAAAACCGTAAAGAGAACAACGAATATAATTTTTGGTACCTACAAATCGAGGAATGGAAAGATTAATTAATTCTGGAAGTTGATTATAAATACTAAGCCATGTTGCAACTAATGAGGAAGGTAATGGCTCATCCCAATCCAATTTTAATAACCATAGTTCTTTCATGATCATTTTGAATTTGATGGTAATAGGCGTAATAAAACCTAAGGGATCCCAAATACGAGCAATGGTGGATAATATATGACGTTTTGTCCAATTTTGATGGAGAAGGTTGATATTAAATTTAAAACAATCTTGAATTGGATCCCATCTCAATCCCAATACTTTAACGGAAGTATCAAATTCAGAGATTGTTTGTGAAAAATTAATTTGTGTTTTTTGATGTGATTCAAATTGTTTATACATTAGACGATCATTCGAAGCCCACTTCGCTAGTTCAAAACACGCGGAACGGAACAAACTCGACAATTGAACGTAAAGTTGTTTTGCGATTTCGACGGTGTCTGCACTAGTAACCACGTCGTCGATATAAATATCATTTTGAATTATATCAGTGGCTAAGGGGTAATTTTTGCTCTCATCTTTAGCGAGTTGTTTAATAGTGCGTAACGCATGAAAAGGAGATGACGTAATACCAAACGTGACAGTGAATGCCGAGAGGATCTTCCGGAGAAAATCTCCAAAGTATCCTTTGAAATTGTCTATCTTGATCACGAATTAATATATTTCTGTACATCTGTTTAATATCGGCCGTTAATGCAATTTCGCCAAAACGAAAGTTAAGAAGAATTGTGATAATGTTAGACTGTAGCTTTGGTCCGGAAAATAGGTTGGCATTCAGGGAAGGAAATTCAGCATTCTTTGCTGATGCATCAAATACAATTCGTAACGGTGTGGATGTGCTGTCTTTAATCACGGCAAAATGTGGAATATAATACACTTCATTGGCTGCGGAATCATTTACATGGCCTAAAAATGACATTTGTTTTTGTTGTAAATAATCTTGAATTACTTCTGAATATTGTTTATAGAATTCAAAAGATTTCCGAAATTTTTGTTCTAAAATACAATAACGCTTATGCGCGAGTTCATATGATTTCTGAAAATTTACATTAACGTTGTCACGGAATGGTAACGCGACCACGTAACGTCCATCGAAATTCCGTATTGTGGTAGACGTATAGAACTGTTCGCAATAATCGTTTTCCGAAACAATCATGTCAGGTACATCTTCTAACTCAAAAAATGTTTTCATTTGTTTAGATAAGGAATCATGTTCAATCGTGCATAGATTTGTCGAACTTGAATCAGGCGATGCAACGTTTGGAAGAGATCCCATTATTACATAACCCAATTTTGTATCCAATGCGATAGGTGAATTGACGGTTTTTATGTGATTTGACATAATAATAGCATTAAATACATCACAACCCAAGATTCCATTAACAGTTTGAGGAATGAAAAATTTATTATCCGCCAGTTGTAAAGATAAAAATTTATTAATGCAATCGAAGGGAATTTTAATGGTCGGTTGTGGTTTGACAATTTCATGAATCACATAGGCACATACAGACATTTGAAAGGAACAATCATTCGACATAATAATAAAATTTGCCATGCCCGTAATTTTTTGCGAAGAGTTACCTATAGAAATGACTTGAGCCTCGATCGGTGTTATCTCTAGTTGAGCGGATTTACAAAATGACTCAGTCACATAGTTGCGATCGCTTGCGGTATCAATAATGACACGTAACGGACTAGTTTTAATACCTGTTGCCAAAACATAAACAGTTGCGGTCGGCATAAGATTTATATAATGTGATAAATCTGATCCATTTACAACGCATAAAGTATTACTTGGATTGGAATCGGAAATTTTTTGTTTCGAATTTTTGGAATGAATATCTGTTGGAAATTGTTTTGTATTGTCAACACAATTATTTGAATGTAACAAAGTATGATGTTTGGTATTACAATACATGTTTTCTTAGAATGGCACGGACTGTTACGTTTATGACCCAGGTAATTCGAACAAAGATTCAATCTCCTAATTGCTGACCATCTGTCATTGATACTTAATTCTAGAAATTGCGAGCATTTAAAAATATTATGACTTTCGTTGCATAAGTAACATTGAAGCGATTTGACATTGCTTGTTATCAACGAATGAGAAATGTGAGTTTTCGAAACCTTCTCGCGCAAATCATAAATATAACTTTGACCTTTTTGCACTTTGTTTATGAATTGTAATAATTCTTTATAGGAAGGATATTCGCCCTGAAAATAATTTTCAAATTTTTCCTGTAAATTGGTATCTAATTTGGATAGAGCGATCGATGTTAGTAAAAAATCATACAGGTCTGGAATATTTAATTGATTTAATGCTTGTACAGCAGTGTCAAATTTCTCGATAAAGTTATGCAACTGTGATGAATTTACTGTTTTAAAAGACATTAACTGTTTGAAATAGTGAATGCCCAGATAACGTTTATTTTCGTATTTGTTTATCAATGCTTCCCATAAAATTAAATAATTATTGGCGGTAGGTAAGATGGTATTGAAAATTTTCATTACTGGGCCTTCTAAGGCGCCCATTAAATAATGAAATTTGGATATAATATCAATCTCGGGATTCTCATGTATAAGGGTTTTAAATGTTTCGTAAAATAGCGGCCATTTTTTGAAATCACCCGCAAATTTGGGTATTTCAATTGTTGGTAGACGGGATTTTGAAATGAATTTAGATGGGGAATCTTCACTTTTTGTAAAAGAGGAAGTATTATTTACATCGGAAATAGTTTTTTCAATGTATTTTATCTCCGCGTATAATTGTTCCACGGATAGAAGTGCAGCATAATCCGGTACGAAACTGGGATTTTCCAACGCGTTTAATTTATTAATATCGTCGGTAAGTTTTATGAATTGATCTCGAACGTTATCTAACATTATCAGGTTCGTACAGAATTGTTGCTTGCTTGACGCATCTTCTACATCTCTGCTCAAGTCATACGACTTCTGTATAATGGAAAAATACATTTCTCGTTTTGAAATTAGTCGTGCGACTTCAGCACTGGCAGATACACTCTTAGGCGGCATGTTTAGGATTATATAAGAAACTTGGAAATATTAACCTTACCTTGATATCCGGTAAATGCAAATAAATATATACTTGTAAATTAGTACTTAGATTCTGAATCGGCAACTTGTAGAAACTCTCAATCTTAATTGAGATCCGGCTCGGAAGGCCAAAATGTGGTGTGGCCTTGGTTCGATCAGTAGACCACACGGATGGCTGGTATTCGTGGACTGTATATGAAAACTAAAAACGTTCTTCTTCTATGATAATAACGAACTAAATTACTATAACTTACCCTACGGGAAGTTAAAAATGACCTCACTTTAAAAGGAAACTCAACAAAACTTCTAAACTCGACTGACTTGGAAGGAAACTCGAAACTGAACCAAAGAAAGAAAGCAAGCTGTAAGCGTACTGATAACGCACTGGAATCGAATTGAATACGGAACTAGATAGAACCCGAACTGAAAATGCACTGGAAGCGAAGTGAACTGGAAATCAACTCGAATAGAATCCACATGTCGGAAGTCATAGGTCAAAGTTTTGGAAGGAAAGAGACAGGTAGTCTGGATTAGAAAGGAACAAATCGGTTGACATATTGTAACCCCGAGATGGCGACTATATTATTTTTAGACGCCATAGTGGCGTCACCAATAATTAATAAATATTTGTGATTTGCACTATTTCACTATAACTTCGAACATATTTCGACACCGTGGATGATGCCGCTTAGTACCGATGTACTATGACAAATGTAATAATACTTGATTGTAGGTTAAGGATTTTTATGTCAAACAAAGAAAATGAAAAATAAATGAGATTTAATTGAATAAATTATTATAATTTAATTATTTTTACCATAAAAATTAGCTTTTAAATATTGGCCACGCCTACAACTGTCCACACCAAATCACTGTCTGAAGGTGACAAATCACGCCCCAAAATGCCAATAAAAGGAAATTGGTTTTTGTGAGGAAAACATAACCTGAAAGATATTGACTGCTCAATAATAGATATCAAATATATTAATTTTAAACAACATTGTATTTTCATTTGGAAGAGTCTTGCATGTCAATCCACCACATAAAAAGCATAACTCGTGTTGTTTTAGTAAATCTAGAATATAGTTTGAAAGTGATTTTTTTTTAATTCATAAAGGATAAGATATTAAATTGTGAATTGCCACTATGTGAATATATATAATTTCATTCGTGAATTTCTTGTTAAGCGAAAATAAATCCTAATGATGTGTACGTTGGTAAATCAGTTCAAGTTCAGTTTTCCAAATTACTATTATTATTTATTGTACTATACTATCATTATTTAATGTATTGTTAATGGTAAAGCATCAGTTGTTTTCTTGAATTCTAAATTTTTCTTTGAAATTAATCTCTGAATATGTAAAATTAGTTAAAATGTATTGGACCCATGAGAAGATATTAGAATAACAGTTTGTCTATAGAAGTGTTATTAATAGAATGAATTGATGATTACGTTGATGAAACCAAAGATAATGGGCTATTAAATTAAAGAAACAACATTGTTATTAATTATACTTTGGCAGTTATAAAAATAATTTACAGATATGATTGATTTAATTTATTAGCATTAACTAATGAATGATAATATAATAATCTCGATTTGTGATTTTTATTGACAGTCTTAGATTTAAATATATAAATATGAAAATTATAAGCAAAAAGTTCAATCTTTGTTATAAGATACATTTATTTTAATTGAAACAACATGGACATAAAACGTGTCATGGAAGAAATTAATCTGGCATCAGGCAATTACCTAATCTGAAGATGTAGTGCACTGTATTTTTACTACAATTCTGGCATTAATATACACAATGATTATGATTCATATATCAAATTTTATGGCTGGATCTTTATGGCTGAAGATCATTTGCCATCATTGTAATGGAAATAATTTGATTGTATTAATGTATCAGACTATTTGAAACATGGCTTCTTATGCAATCCTGCCAAGCTCTTATTCTAGTCAAAGACATTCATATAAATCAATACAATATCAATAGTTTTCGGACAAATATGAGTGTAACCTATCTGGAGTGCTTATTTTGAATGACATTGCTCATTTAATATATTTTCTGTAATGTTGAATTTATTTGGATACTACCAATATTTGAGCATAGTCAGCATCATATGTTAAATAAATTGATAGCCTTAGTTTGGGCGAAGAAGGATATTTGACGCAATCAAAGATTTAGTTGAGATATTTGAAAAAGGTTTTGATCTTTCAGGCCTTTATACATACACTACCAATCAGGATCATTGTTTCATATCTTACGGATTTCAATAATGCCTTAACATCTTCATGAGATACAAATATTTACATCACTGATCATAATGCCGATTACCGTTAACGAAATAAAGAAAATAGAGCTATGTATTGAACAAATAATATATACTTCATATGAATAATTGATAGATCATGAAATAAAATTAAATAATGGCAGATATGACACATAACATAATCATGTTCAAATAATTTTATGTGCCAAATATTAAAAAAAAAATGCACTTATATGATCTATTGACAAAGAAAATTAATCAAATTCGTGCGAAGATTCGATTGTGATGATTACAAAATCTTTTGACCATCACCAGAATTACATGATCTCTGCTGTCCAATCCTTACAAAATTATTTGTTATTTGATATATAATATATATCATCAAATTTATGAAAATTTGTGAATATATAAAGGAAATGGAGACAAGCAGAATTGATATTATATAAAAAATAATAAGATTGATTGAAATCAATTCGTAATCATTTGACGATATCTGTAATCGATATTAACAACCATAATAGTTAGAAAGATTAAGTAATTCTTAGAGTATAATAAATTACTATTACAGAAAAATACATTTAACTAATTTTAAATATTCAATAAGCAACAGAACATGTAACCGGTAAGGTATATTTTTTCTTTGCATTTGATCAATATTTATAATTGGAAAACTATACTCACTCAAATACAAATAAATAAACAAATTTATATGTTTCATTGTAGTGAATGTGAAATTATATAAACCAATTTAATAATAATACAGTTTGACAATATAGTAATGATGACACTCATATTTACATTACTATTTACTACTATATTTAACATGTAAATTTTTAACGTCACATAAGATTTATTTTTGACCATACTATATTCTCAACAATTTGAATTAAGTTTCTCTCTTTATATTATATAAATTAGAAACGAAAATATTTGATCGATATTTTCTGGTTTGATATACATATCAATATTTGTTATTTTCGAATTTTAGATTCATATTTAATCAAAACATGCTTTTTATGACGTTGCTTGTATCATGTATTAAACTCTATTCGAATATTTTACTTTTCAAATGTAAACTATTGAGAAATTTTAAAAAAAGGATTCGGCTTCGGTGTCTTTCAGATCAATTTCACGATTTCTCATAAACAAATTACGTATATCAAGTTATGTTTTCGGAACAATACAGCTTCAGAGTTTCAATGGAAAGTTTTTTCAATGAAAATTTACAATGGTCGTTTTGGTTAAACGGTTTGTCTCCTTCCTCAACAATTTTTTGGCAAGACTTTTAAATCGTCACTTTTAGTAACCAAGTAATTCAAAGAATAAAGAGGAAGTAATCGATTTTTTTATATTGTATTTTTAAATTCTCAACCGGTTTTACATTTTGTATATGTGTCTAGTAGTGTGATTATACAAATGCGGTCATTCTCCAATGCTCTCCAATTTATCTACTTTCCACGTCCAAAGTTCTTTAAACACACCATGATCGGATGAGAACTAGTGTTCAGTTAAAACTCGAGTTTATGTCTAGGTTGAAAAAACTTAAAAATATAAATGAATAGTTCGAGAGAGGCTTCTATGGATTATCATTGCTTCTGCGATTACGATCGGAATTTTTTTTCGATATAATAAACATTATTTTATTATGTAAACATTGTTATTACATTTTAAACATATATAAAAACTTATAATAAAGTATTGAATATATCGCTATTTATCATATATTCCTTGTAATTGCTTCTAGCCTTTTTCCCCACTAGGGCAGCTGACAACCATATAATTTCATGTGTTTTATTTTGTCGAACGTAATATATTTTAAAACACCGTAAGCGCCATTAATTAGCCCGTCTACATCAATATCAATATAGCTCGTTTCCTGCACTTTTATGTTAATGTTACTGTTTTTTCTTAATCAATTAAAAATTAGTTTTCACTTTGTCGATTTCTATTGAAAATCCATGATCGGCTGTCAAGATTATTAATAGATTTTTATTTTGATTAATTTTAATTTATTGCATCCTGCTACGTTGTCATTTGGTTTCTACAACCATACTGTTGTTTCTGGAACCTTTTCCTCTGGTTCTTATTTATGTTATATCATCATTTTTATTTCCGACAAATTATTTACTGCATTTATAAACACTAATAATCTTTTTGTCTTACTATCTCCGGTAATTAAAAATATCAAATACATTTCACAATAGATTATTTATTTATTTATTTATTTGTTTATTTATTTATTCAACGCTCAAGGCAATAATATTATATAGTTACATTTTGAAGTGTACAAATTATAAGAGATAATAAGTGAGAAAATTAGAGTATTAAGAGTTCATAGATATAACATTAAGAATATATAACATTAAATAAAAACTAATAAAATAAAACATTTAATAAACTATAAATCATTATTTTAAGACAGTCTTTTAAGGATAATTTTCTGGCTTGATTTTTTATATTTGTCACCGACAGACCAAAGATATCAGTCTCAGAGGCAAATTCATTTATTATTTTGATATTCTGAACATGGGTGCGCGTGAAACAAATTTGGTTTTAACTCTAGGTATTTCCAAAGTTCTATTGTAACGTAACATAACGTTAGGTACGACAAATTTGAAGCGTTTGAGTTCTGGGTATTTTCTTCTAGCATCGAGTGGCGCAATGTTAAGATGGTTGTACATTTGGGACCGACTTATCTAAAAATTATTCTTGCATCTGCGGAATCTTACATGATTGACAATTTTTTTCTGGATAGATTCAATTCTGTCAATCTTATATTGTTAAATCGGGTCCCAAATTATAAACCCATACTCTTATATTGGTCTAACTAAGGTATCAAATAGTACACTCAGGGTAGCATCATTTTGAAAATCTCCACTGTTTCTGAGCAGACCACCGAGTATACAATTTGCCCTTGACACAATATTGTTCAAGTGAATGCTAGCTTTCTATCTATATATTTCCAAATCACGGATACCATCCACTTGCGGAAGTACTTCTTCTGCTATGAAGTATCGATGATTAGAGTAGCTTTCACTGCCGCTGCAAAATAACTGCGCATTTACTCACATTCAATTTAAATTTATTTATTTCACACCATCTAGATAAACTATTTAAGTCTTCCTGGAACGCACACAAATTTCCTTACACACAAACCTTCGTTCCTTATGCCTCTGTTTATTTTAGAGTCATCCGCAAATAAAGAAAACTCCGACGAGAAACCATTGCTAAATGTCATTCACAAATATACAAAATAGCAACGGTCCAAGCTGAGAGTTCTTGCGGCACTCCTGAAGAGATTGTAAATTCATCTGATATGGAGTCAATTAATTTCGCGCGTAGTTTTCTACCTCTCAAATAGGATTCAAACCAATTATTTAACCGGCCAAAGCCCGGATTATGATTAAAGAATGGAGCTATTTTATTATGGCGGACACTTCATATGCCATATACCAGAGGCAATTACTTCAACCGGCCAACTGTTAATACTAATATCCAATCAAAAGATTTATTACTTCTTTTAACTTGCCATAATCGAGTATCAACACCGTCAATTATTAAAAGTTTAGCTCTTGATAATTATTTGCGTATGTAGTTTGTGACATCGATTAGTACTAAATTAACACCGAATTGTTTACATGGTAACGTGATCACAGAATGCAACTTCGCGAAATTGATAAGGAATGCAGCTTTTCTTGACGGTAGTAATACTATTATCTAAATTCCGTCAGAGGGAAGCTTATCGAAATATTTTGTTATAGATTGGTATAGTGTATTCTGCAATCTTTTCCCTACACATGCCGATTTGCTTGAAAATATTTGAAAGGTTATTTTTCCCATTTTAAACACACAATATATGCAATATAAACTCCCGATGCTTAATTTTTAATTGTTGGACCACTTCATTGAATTTTTTTCGGCGGGGCATGCATATCGTTTTTCTACTTATCGTAACTCATTTCGCCAAAGGATGACTAATATTATTTTCTCTCTATATTAATTAGCCGGGCCTTGATATAATTTATATCACATATATCTTATTATAACAGACATTTGGCGGTTCAATATTTCTAATTTATCATTCTGATCGAAATCGTAATCTATTTCCAATGATTTCTTGTTCCTATTTTCATATTTTTTGGCATAATCAGCCAGACAAACATACCTTTAACTTTTATGCAGTTTACTATATTTAGTCATTAAATTATCTATATATATATATATATATATATATATATATATATATATATATATTTCCGTAGAATCCATATTTAAGTCTTTTAACTCGTCAATCTATTTCAGCATCAATACTCGTATACTCGTTGGCCGAATATTCATGCAGATAGTTTTTCTATACTGTTTAGAAAAAAGCGACATAAGAACGTGAATTAAATTACTATTAAAAAATTTGTTATTTTTGTTTTGTTGTCTCACAAAATTTTTCCTTCATACTTTTATTATTGTTGTCGCAATCCTCGGCTGCTTCTCTTAAAAGCTTAGATAATTTCCACTCTATCTTACTAATATAATTAGTAATATAGCTTATTACCGCATATTCATCTGTTATAATCTGAAGATTAATGTTTTATTGTATCTTTTAATGCACCCTCGACAATGTATAATTAGTTTCGTTCTAAATTTCTTTAAAATATCGTCTTAAAATATATTTATTCTTTCAAAACAATTTATTCATGTGATGTGTTCCATTCCAACCTTCATTACGTACGTCTTCGTGATTAAAGATGTCATTCAAGTGGACATTCCATTCAGCCGGTGTTTTCACTAATGGCCCAGAATTAATTGGTCACCTAATTCTGTAATGAAACAGCAATGATGCAGTTTATATCTCCGGAGAATACATATGAAATGAATGTGACGTAGCAGTAGAATAGGTAAATCTTTGGCGCAGATTATGTCTTACGTCATCTCTAATACTTAAGAAAGTGGATTGAGTCGCAATCCTGCTCCGGATGTTACGAGATTGGGGGTTCATGTGTACTCTGATTCAAGTATCATCTGGGAAATCGTTGATAGCAAGGAATGATTGATGTTCAGGCCTGCAATTGATACTGCGCCGCTTGTAATAATATCCAGCCTTCTTGGCTGTTCGCCTGGTTCAACATCATTGTCTTCTAGATCTAGAAGCTCTTGCGGCTCAACTTGAGCGTCATCGCCTGCCAGTGGTGGCTCTTCATCTTGATTATCATATATAGCGCTCATTTTAGCGTTGTAATACGTTTGTCGCTGCTCAGGTAGTAGTGGTTGAAGTTGATAGTAGCCGAGGATGTTTTCTGTTGGTTGGCCTCATTCATGTAATCCGGTGGTAGGGGAGGAAAGAATCCGGGCTCGCTATTGGCTAATTCTGACAGCATCATGTAACATGATACATATGGGGAGGGCAAAGTAATATAATTAGGAACTAGGAACTGGCTTTGGATCGTTTTGTCTGGGGAAGGTGGTTGAATGTTAATTCCCAAGACGTCAATAGTATTACCAATACCCGAAAGATATTGGTGTAGAGGCTGTGGCATTTGCAGAAAGGGTACAGAGCAATCCAAAAGCGTGGACCGGTGTTTCACGTCGTAAACCTTTTCTTGAAGTACTTTGTAAGCACGTTGCCAGAATAAAACATTGGCGTAATAGCTAAACATTCGCAAAGTTATGGTGCGCGCGAATCCTTTACTAGATTATGCAATAGCTGTATATGTTTGGTCTACGATATCCTGGTATCCAGTGAGGTTATTCTGGAATGAATACCTTTTTACTCTCGTGGAACCCGAAAGTCCATTTAATAACACATCTTTTATTTCGAGTGGATCGTTATTAGGTTTAGTTAATGTTGTTGACTTGAGCTGTAGCGTAGATCTGTCTATCGCCATAAATTCATCGAAAATATATTGGTTTTTGTCGCAATATCCACATAATTTTCTTTACCTTACAGAGCACACGTTACTGGATCATTTCTTAACATTGTGGTTTTCGTACTATAATTGAATGAAAACGCTTTGTAAAGAGATATAGTTTGATTAAATTTTCTGAAATGCATTAATGTTTAATTCAGGTCATTGCGATTCCGCAGCATATAATTTTAAGGAGAAAATATTCTTGCCCAACTTTCGAATGAGAGCCAATACTTCTTTTCTCTTATTTTTCCTGGCGAAGATCTAATATATTTCAAAAACCTATAACCGTCATAACAATTTACGGCTACCGGATGCTATTAATTATTGTGTCCAAAATAGAATCAAACAGGGATTAGGAACATTATTTCAAATATATTAAAATGAATTTAAGTCAAATTACATTTTTTCACTTCCATAATTTTAATTTATTTTCTAGCCTTTCATTTTTTCAGCCATACCAGGAGTTCATATTTTTTCAATATATTCCTAATGCTCTCTGCCGGAGTTTTCCAACCAACTTTCTTAACATAGCTTTGCTAAAAACAAAACATTAAAACACGATTACCTCCAAATCATTGTACAATTTCTTTCAAGGTGCAATTATAGTTTACCAATTCTCTGACATACGTTTCATCATTTAGAAATTCTTCACAACAGCTAATATCATCTTTGCATCAAGTGGGAATAAAGAGTCGATGGCTTTGCCATTTTAATAAGATATCATCAACGTAGGACAACTCGAATTTTATTTTATTTAATCAAAACAATATCATTAATCTTAATAGTAGGGAGTTTGCCCATTTATTTTTACGCTGCTATATATTTAGGTATTGAGTAAACCAAATGTTTTAAAATGGATCTGTTATGGAAGTCATTTTTTTAAAATATTTTTTCGTGATTAACAATATGGTGTAATCTATACGGCTCAGGAAGTGGTGTCAGTGGTTTCCCGATCAAAAAATGGCTCGGACTAATAAAGTGGTAGCCAAAAGTGTTCTAGAGTTTACAACTGCCTCAATCTAAGTGAGAACCGTAAGGTATTCTTCGTATGTCAAATAGTACGATTCTATTACTCTTCGAATATTACTTCTGGCACTTGATGGATCCCTCTCATAAACTACCAAAAATGTGCGGATTACGATGGAATGAATTGCCATCTTACTTCAAATAGTGAGCTTAATTCAATTAGGTTATGTTCCGTTTGACCATATCCTGTTCGAAGAAACGGTATAGGGTCACTTAGCTCATTTTTAGTTCTTACTAAAAATCTTTAATTGTCACTATGAATAGTAATACAACAGCCACCAACTACAACACTAGACACAAACCAATTAAGGCGCGCACATATAAACTAGCCTGCTCTTTCAATACGATCAACGGTTTAGGTACTCAGTTTATGAAACTTCCACTCCATATCCGAAACTTAGACTACAAAAAATGCCATGCTTCCCTAGTTAAACTTTTTAAAGAAGTCTGAGCGGATACTGATACTGCGTCGACAGGAACTTTGGGTCCGAGGAGCCGTGGACTTTTTCTGAGGTTTTTTGGCCTCCATCTTTCTAACTGAAAAGATACCTAAATGCATTATAATATTGTCCTTTGTTAATATTTCGACGTTTCTTTGAATAGCTTGGATTACAACATCGCATAGCCGTAGGGCCGAAAAATTCAGTTTTTCTTTATTACCTTTTGCAGAAAATTTATTTGCCTGGTCTTTTGTTATTATTTTTTTGCATTAGGGCGCGAATTGTGGCTCTTTCAATATATTGGTTTTTAGGGGCCAGCTCATGTATCAAGCCTGATGCGAAGTTTTCCTCTTTTAAATTTTCTTCCAATTCATCTATTTGTTTCATATTCTTTAACGGAAATGTAATGACTTGGTTTCGCTCGTCTTCATCTAAAATCACTAACGATTGCACCTTATCCTCAATGGCAGAGGTAGTTAGTTTTTTTTTTAAAGATTTTTTATTACATTTAATATGAAAAAAATATATACAATCTATAAATTTACAACATGAATATCTATCTTCATTTGAAGATAACAAAACAATTATTTAAACTATTCCCTTAACTATTACTTTAATCTAAATAATATTCATTATGTGGCAAAAATATCACAAAAACCACAAACAATATATTTAAGGACAATACAACACTAACAAAAACATAAATGTTGTGGAAAACTTTTGAAAAACTAAAACTGAAATATTTATTTTAACTAAAGATCTTTTATAAAACTAGGTAGAACATAGTTAGAATACCAGAACATATCTTTTGTCACAGATTAATTGTTGTGTTATTTTGAAAAAAATAATTTTGAGATTTTATTTACTAATTCCATAATTTCCGGAACTTGTATTGCCTCATGTAGTATATAGTGTAGATCGACTGGATTTCTTGATCTTCCTAAAACTATCCTTATGCAGATTTAGTAGCTTGAGTACCATTATGAATATCTTGACCTGTCACAATGTCAGGCTCACAATTTTCTATTATATGTACCAAAATCTGGACATCTTCCGGTAAGTTCTCATCAAAATATTTGTTCATTATTTTTAATAATTTATTAGCTTCATCCTCTTGTATTGTTATTTGTTTCACCCAATGATACAGTTCATACAAACAAATGTTGTCAGTCGATGAACCTTCTTCATTATTGATGGGTAAGTACTTTGCTTTCGTACAATCAAGATATCACCATTATCGCCCTCACAAAATTCTGCCACAAAGTTTCTTATGTCATCAAAAATAAGATTTACTTATCAGTATTTTTCTGCAAAAAGTATTAATTATTAAAGTGTTTAAAGTTATAATTACTTGGTCTTGTCTTTGGAGTTGCAGATTGTTTTCGTGGTTCTCGATTAGAACATTCTCCAGTGATATGAGAATCATTCTGTAATTGGCATAGAGATATGAAGAAGCTAAAAAACAAGCATAAAAGATATATAAATTATTAGAAAATAGATAGAGTACCTGATTTAAATACACAATTACATCATTTAAAATTAATAATAAATTAATTATTAAACAACTTGTATTTATCTACCTGAAATGAGATTACTATCCTTAGACAATCGGTATGCCCCTGCCTTCAGATTACTTCTGCGAATCGACATACCAAGTTCTAAAATAATATTTTTTTTTAAATCGAACCATCAAACACATATATAAATTTTATTATTACTCTTACGTAATCTATGTTTATCAGGAAGACATTTCTCCTCTAGATATTTATAGAATCCTGTATAAACCAAGCAAAATATGAATTGAGCATTTCCATTATAAATAAATTCATTCCTGGAAGCAGGCAATCAGAGGTTTTAGTATTGAGTTCGCGAACATTCTGATAATAACATGTAATGACATCACTATCTGTACGCAAAGTTAGTTTAAAGCTATAATCTGTGGTACGCTATTTACATATTTAATTTTAAGATTTTTTTTTCACAACTTTTTTTTTCGCTCAAGAAGCCTTATTTTCAGTCCCTGTGATATTGAGATTATTGAAACTGGCCTAGTCTTTTTCTGCAGTTAAGCAAAATTTTTCTAGACACGGCTTTGGCTTAGTCCTTAGCGGATTAAGTTTCCCCAATCTGAATAGTTCGAAAGACGACGGAGAGCAAGGTACGCCTACAATGTTACTTGTCTGTTTGATATATGTCATATGTTGTGATGTAGCTGATGTTTTAACTGTATAATTGAAATTTAAGTGTAGAAATTGAGACTGGTCATTTTTGTACTCACACTATTGTACTTACATTTCGGTATAGATTGTAGTGTAAAAACAATGATTATATTTAACTAAAAGGTAAATATCAGTATAGGTTATTAAAAAAATTTGAGTTTTTAGGCATGGGCACAGAACAGCGTCTGTACTAGTTTAAGTATAAATCTATTTCATCACTCTTGTTTTGTCTGGCGCTATTTTTTTATATAACTGCCAAAAGTCAAAACTGTCTGGCGTGATATCAATATCTAAACTTGTAGTAGAACTATTCAAACAAATTTGATTTTCAATGCATTTATTGCATTTAAGTCAGCATTGGTGTACTTCAAATGCAAGTTTTGAAAGCGTGGATCTAGTAAAGATATAACGTTCGACACCGTAACATAGTATTGAGATATTTAGATATTAGATGTATTAGTGCACAATTATTTATTTATGTACTCCAGCGGCTGCAATAGATTAGATTAGAGAATTCTCTAATTAATTTAACTTCAGCCTTTGATACAATACCGAGAGCATTTGCATCACTGATTGTAATTTGTGCGACATATGAAGATAATTTTAAAAATCTTTCTAGCATGTAGTAACACGAATTCTACCTTATTTTTACATCTAATATGAACTTTAAAGGCTCATGCGAACTTTCACATTAAGCCTTTTTCAGCTTGTCTGAAGCTACAACACTTGTTCTAAAACATTTGACTAAGTTTCTTACTTTTTTAACAAAATTTATAACATCAGGATCAGCAAGTGCTTTATCTGCAATTAAATTAATAGTATGTGCAAAACAAGAATGGTGTTTTTCAGTTGCTCCATATTTATCAAAAAAATACGCATAGCACATATTTCATATTACTGCCGTTGCGGTGATGATAGCTGCTGTTAAATTATATACAGCAAGGTATAATTCAGGCTTTTTTTAAAATTTGTCATATCGAGACGAATTGTGCTTTGTAAAAATAGCGCCAATTGGTCATAGCTCTGGATATCTAGAAATTGTACAATAACTAATCGTGATTATGTTATTTCTCACAATTGGGAATTTGAAAAAAAAATTATACATTTATTTTTATACGCTTTAAAACCACATTATTAAATTTATTGATATGTGAAAGAAAAAAGAAAAAAAAAGTTTTTTCAATTAGTTATGAGCGTTTAAAAATTGATTAAATTCAAAAATTAGTCATGTGACCGTTAACGCGCCACGATTGGCTACCGTGGCTGTGACTTCAGATTGTAATTGCAACCTCCTAACATTGACTACCGTGCCGTTACTCTATTGGCGCAGTGCTTACGGCTATATTTTACGGAACTTGATAAACACGTGGTAAATTTTCCTTTAAAAACGATTAGTTGAAGTTAATTTAGTTTAACTATGTATGATACAGGATATATAAAAGCAAAATGTTCCTAATATTGATATAGTTATGGTAGCTATTTAGCCATTTCTTTTGTCATGAAAATATTCTTAAATTTAACTTGAAATTATAGGTGTTTGTAAATTCACTAGTGCTGCTGCGATGATAACAATATAGTCTGTTAAAGGTAACATATTATGATTAACAACCACATGAGGTTTGAGAAAATCAAACTCTCTCATTCGTCCAATCACGCGTTCTATATGAATACGTAGAGCAGCGATTCGTTTGCCTTGTAAAACATCGGATTGTGATAATTTAACTCCAGTACTCACTGAAGGTGTTCGAATTAATTCAATCTTTTTATTGTCAAGAAGCTGAACAATATTCTTGAATCCTCGACAAGCCATTACAGCACAACCTTCGGGTAACTCTTCTACTATTTCGCTTTCCTGAAATAACAATTCATCTGAAGTTCGACCTCCAAATCCGTTTGAGATGAAATTGATAAAGCCATCCGGTGTGCAAGATATTAAATATTTTAAAGTATTACACTTTTTGTACTCTGACCAAGTTAATGATTGATGCTCTGGATCACTAGGTTTCTTGATTTGAATCTCAAATGCATCAATAATAGCTACCACATGACTATAAGAACATCTAAATGTTATCGGTAATATTCTTTTTATATTATCAAGCTCATGCATGTAAACAAGCTTTTTAAAAAAATGTGTCAATACCGGAATTGTTTTATTTAAAATAATGCTAACGTTGCTTACACTCATTCCGAACTGTTCGCTTAATCTTTCAAAACTGTCTTGGCGTCGAATTTTCATTAAAGATAATTTTATATTAGTCATATTGGTATTAGAAATAACACTGAGACGTTCTAACATTACATTAAATTTTTGAGGGACTCCAGTATAGGCCCTCAAATTGTCATTAATTAAATAATTTGTGACTTCTACAATTTCACCTTTTTTATAGGAGACTGTGAGCTACAATCTATATAACTCGAGTCGCTATTCTCTGAAGGCTCATAAATCTCTCGAGAACTGTTTGAATTTGTGGTGAAACTATTATCTGACAATTTTTTCTGATTATCTTCGATTATTGGTATTATTGGAGATGTTGCAGTACTCATGCTACCAGTTTTAATTGGTGAGCAGGACTGATCTACTCCGGCTGATTAAGGTTCACAATGGACTGACTTGCTACAATATTTAGGATTTACTTGAATAGCAACAGCACGACTATTAAAATCGATTGGTGTTTGTGTACCAACACTGACTTTAATTATTATATTTGAAGGAGCATTATCACTTTCAACATCAACACTGTTGCCTGTTATGGCATCAATATTTGGTTTCTGAGGATTAACAATTTTCATATTACCCGAAGATTCACTAAAAATTTCTTGAATTAATTGTTGTCTTCGTCTTTTTTCTGAAGCTGGTCTAGAAGTCCCTCGTCGTTTACGATTAGGCTGACATTCAAACTTGTGTGGTACCACATCAATTTTAATCTTAGCTTTACCTACCTTTGTCGTGTAATATATATAATTTTTCATATCATCCTTTAGCTGCAAAAGGAACGTATAATAAGAATTATATAAATGTTTTTATAATTAGGAAACAAAACCATCTTAATCTTCAATCTTATATAGTTCAATACTTAACCAAAAACGTCAGAAAATTATAAATATATCAAAGTTATCTCTAGTTATCAGATAACTTTAAATGATTAGTAGAAAATTGAAATACTTATATCAAAGTGATCTTCACAACAAGAAAAATTCGATTTTGTTTCAGGATAATCTCGGTGCACTGCTTGAAACCACTTTCTTTGACGTTTCTCGTCATCAGGAACATGCAAAAACATTTTTTCAGGAGTTGTCTCTGTTGTATTTGTACATAATGGTATAAAACAACAGCGATAACATTTTACATTTGAGATTTTTTATATATTTTTGAATATTTAACATTGACCGAACGATATTAATAAAAGTTCAAAGCATAGCACATGTTCAAAGCTGTATCCTACAATGAATCACCCGTAACAGAATGACGTCACACGCGCTTTGCTTCGTTCGGGACTTGTCGGCGCTCAAATTTTAATTTGGTATAACTTTTTAATTATTGCGAGAAAAATAAAACTTTGTTATAAAACTTATATATGATCTTTCCATTAAAAAAAAATTCAAATACCTAATTGAATATCAATAATACTTTCAGACAATCTGTGTGAGTGAATGTAATTTTACTTTTAGTATATTATAATGTTTTTATCACAACAATTAATACTAATCACACGTAATTTCAGAAGCTTGAATTATTTTTCCATTGATATCTACTGAAACCATTCCATTGAATCATATGATGTCTACTGTAAAAAATAAGAATATGTAATACTGTAAAAAATAAAAACAACCTTTGGGTTGTGCCGTTGTACTATCAAATGCAGCTTTTGCACTAATTTCAATATCTGAATTCTCCGCGGGGGTAATTTCTTCACCTTCAGAAAGTTCTGAGTTATTTAAATCATCGTTTGCATTATAGTCTCTATTATTGTTGTTGTTCAAAGGCCGTTTTTGCGATAATAAGCAAGAGACATTTTTAGAATTTAATAAAACAGGCTCACTATCTTTATCAGTGTTTGATTCATTTTCAGTGGTCTGTATATCATTTGTTTTAAATGATCTTTTTAAACGACGTGATCCTTGGGCATAATCCTCTGAAACATCAATAAATTATGTTACACAATGTCAACAACATTGAGCACAGGTGCTAACTATTAAATTCGATTTTGATGTCTATTGAAAAACTGCTCTTTTCATGTTATTCCCACCAAGTAAAGATAATTGGCCGATCTAGTACAAATTATATATATGCTCATACATTTAATATATGCAAATGCATGCTACTAACAATATTCGAACTTATTACCAATTCCAAAGTAACATCATTATTTCTTAATTTCATCTCCATTTCTTGTACATCTGTAGGCATCTGTAATGGGCAGTTCAAAAGAAATGGCAATGGGATTATGAGAAGTTGATGAATAATTTTGCTTTTGTGCTCTCACATAGAGCAACATTTCGTGTTGCTCTTTCTTAATAATTATAATTTCATAGCCTAATATCTCTAATTAATAATAGTGCAGGCCGGATCTGTGATGATGATGGTGCAGGCTGGACCATTGTTTGTGAAGACTGGACCATTGATCTGTATGGTGACGATGGGATAGGGAGTTTCTGACGTTGGGTCCACTGTTGGTAGAGTTTACAGCTGACGAGACCCAGGAGAAGATGTGTCCACCAATCGACCTTAGCTCCGACATATTCTGGTCTTTATCGAGGAGAACAATGTATATAGGTAATTTGTGTTGACTACTATCTGAGGTTTTCCTCTTTATCTGCTCTACTTGCCTGGCTTTAATCCCTTTCGACAGGAGATCTTCAAGAAAATCTCTGTAATTGATGGATATAGACCGGTTATGGTTATTTTCTTCGGTATTTCCTCTTTGATTGTGTAGGTATAAAATTGATATTTGCTGACCCTTGGCATTTCGATTTTTGATTTTCTCGTGTTCTTTAGCGGTGTCAGTGAAAATTTTGTGTAGATTATTATGGAGGTATTGATATTTAAAATTAATTTTAGATGTTTCTCTTAGATATTTAATTGTTTTTAAATCTATTTGACCTTTTATGATAATCGGTGGGATTTTTGCCTCTTTAGTGGTGGTGTTCTTGGACGCCTGAGGTAGATGGTTTCGACCTAGTAGTGGTTTTCTCAGGTCCCTTGTTCTTTTTCGCCCTCTTTCGGCGTGTTACCTTCCTGTTATCCTCACTCTCCCTATCTGTATCCATATCTGTACGGTCCGTGAGCGCATCATATTTATTTTTTAGTGCAGTACTTGTCTGCACGTCCATCTTTTGATTTCTGTTCGACATCTTGAACTTTTTCCAAGGTCCCTGCCCGGGAATTATTCTGCTTCCTGAAGGATTTTGCGCACTGATTTTAAAATTTATTAAAAATGATATAAAAAGACTTTACAATTTTGAAAAAGAAAAAACACTTGCTAATGGGTGCTTACTTCCTCCCCATTAGCAACCCCAATCCGGCGTTTGGGGAGAGAAGTATGCAAAAGGCTCGTTCACCTTTAAAATTTTGACAGATATAATAATATATATCCAACTTGTAAGTATTAAGCCCGGTGCCTTTAAAAAGGCAAGATTTAGAATCAATTCCGGACTTAATACTTATTTCACTAAAATCTATTGAAACTTCACTAAAACTGTCTATGTGAGTATTTGACAGACAGACAGACAGAAATAAAAATTTATTCATTATATTGGTACATACATTGAATTAAATGTGGGTTTTTCTACCTTGAGGTATTCTACCCAAAGATGTATAGTTTTACATTACATTGTATTTATACAATATTTTATTATTATTATTTTACAAGGATAAAAAAAGGAGAAAAATTTTATTCTCCTGAAAAAAAATTCATTCAGTGGTTCATTGCTCATATATTTACTGGGGCTCGATCAGGTAATTTGGCATGGCATAATTCCCGTATCATATTATTTCTGGTGTGTATTGGCCTAACGCGCGGATGGTACTGTTATCGTGATTCCTACACTTTCGGTAAAAATTTTCAGTGAGCTTTTTTATGTGTTCTAGTATAGTCGGTATGTCCGTCTGTTCATGTAAATATTTCGTTGGGTAGTAGTGTCTCGTCAGTGGGTTCCTTGATTTGTCTAGTACCAGTCGCAGTGCTTTGTTCTGTGCTACTTGTAGTCTCCGTCTGTTGGTCTTGGTTGTCGCGTTCCATACCGGAGCGGCGTATGTCGGTCTTATGAGTGTCAAGTAAAGTGTCCGCTTGTTCTTCACGCTTAGCGGGCTGTTGTGTTTCAAAAGAGGTCTCAGTAGATTCATCATCCCGTAAGCCTATCCAATTTTTGTATTATGGTTTCGGTATGGTTTCGTCTATTGAAGTTGAGTACAGTGTTTTCTATTAGCTGTGTGAGTGGATGTAACGTAGAGTGCTTTTCCTTGAAGCCGTACTGTGTGTCTGGTATAATCTTGTTTCGTCTGATGTGTCTGTTGATTCGTTTGAGCAGTATCTTTTCGGTAACTTTGCTGTATTGAGGAGGCTGATTGGTCTGTAATTTTGCGGAGAGTCTGACTGTTTCCTCGGCTTCAGGATAGGAAATATGGTTGATGTTTTCCATGAAGCATGAAAGTGGCCTTTGGCCATTATATGGTTAACCAGTCGTGTAATCAGTATGTATGCGTTCGTTGGTAGTTGTTTCAGTATTATATTTTGTAGTCCGTCCGGTCCGAGTGCTTTCTTGTTCGGTAGTTTTTTGATTGTCGATTTTATTTCTGAAACTGTGGCAGGGTCTATTCGTAAGTCTTTGTCGTTAAATTGTTCAGTGAAATTTTGAATAGAATTGCGTACGTCTCGTCTTAAGTCTGCGTCTAATGTCGGCGTTTTGTTTGTGTATGTTTTCGAAGTTTGTGGCCAAAATTTCTGCTTTGTCTGCTGGTATCGTGGTGTAATTGTTTTCAGGTAGTTTGAGTGGCGGGATTGGTGTTGTTTTCCTGGTCAGGCTTTTGGCTGTTTGCCAAACTTTGTTTGGGTCAGTGTTGATGTTTTCTAGTCTTTTAGTCCAAGTGTCGTTCCGGTGCTCACGTATCTCATTATAAATAATTTTTGTCAGTCTGTTCACGTGTTCCTTTAGTAGTCTGTCACCAGTACGTTGCCACAATTTCTTTATATTGTCTTTAATTTAATTTTTACTAATATTTGTTGGGGTAGCGTGTCAAATGTGATCGTCCGTGTCAGATGTGTCACAGCCTCCTCTATGTCTGTATTGGTCTCTATGGGTATCGTGTGTTGTATATTGTCTGTAATATTGTCTCTAAAAAGTGGCCAGTTGGCTCTGGAATAATCTAAAATGTTGCGTTCTGGAGTATGGTCGACGTCGAGTCTGTCAGAGATAGTCATAAAAACAGGGTTATGGTCAGAGTTGGGAAGTGTTCTAGTTATGGGTTCGGATGTTATGTGAAGATTTTTTGTCAAGGCCAGGTCGATCGTGCTGTGATGGTGCGTCTGTACGGTGGCGTATCTGGTCGGCGTGTCAGGATAGTGTAGTTGTGCGTCCGTGGTGTTGTGTTCCGTCAGATATTCGTAGAGTCGGATTCCGTTCACGTTGTTGTAGTTGCAGTTCCATGATGTATGTTGCGCGTTGAAGTCTTCTGCCATTAAGACGTGTGTGTTTGAGTCAAGTAGGTTTTGTAGGTCCGTCAGTTGCAGTCCGCTTGCCGGGATGTAAATCGATATTATAGTCACTTTTTGACCCTTTTTACATTAATAGTTGTTATTTCAGAACCGCCCGCTGTCAGGTTTGGCACTTGCTCGTGTCTGATATTAGACTTGATCAATATCGCAGTGCCTCCCCATCCGCCTGAGTTTGTCGGTCTGTCGTTCCTGTATACTTTGTAGTTGTTGATGTAAAGTCTGTCCGTAGGTTTCAGGTGTGTCTCGTTAATTAGTACAATGTCCAAGTCATATTTTGTTATAGTCTGTTTCAGTTCGTTTACGTTCTTTTTGAGTCCGTTGGAGTTGAAGTACATTATGTGTATGTTGCGCGTGTGATTTATGGGCATGTCGTTAAAAAGTTCAGTATGGTTGTATATTTGTCATTGTAAGTCATATTGGTGTTCAATGTCTTTGTCAGTTTATAAAGCTGACTGAAAATTTGTCTTACCTCGGGATCCGCGATTAACTTCCTGATTTTACCCATAACAGTAAAAAGTCCCTCTGGTGTACTCAGGTCTGGATCGGACTGGCTGGTGTTAGGTTGGATTCGTGAGGATGCTGGCAGGATTGTTTCTGGTGTTGGCTGGATCGATGGATACTGGGAGGCCGGCGGTGTTCGTGATGACGATGGTACCGGGAGTTCAGGAAACGCAGATCTGTTGGTACGGCCATCGTTGGTGGGTTGTAAGGCTGACGAGAAGCTCCTCGTCATCGGCGCAGGTGTTGGCGCTGGCCTGTATTTTTGATGTCTCTTAAGCGCACGTTTATCCCTTTTTGCTCTATAATTAATTAGAGCTGGCATTGCGAGTAGTTAGCCGGGTGGTTTTCTTGGCAGTTCACGCACTTCGCTTCTTCAGTTGGTAGTTTCGTGCACACTCCCGGTGGATGCACGTTCGTGCATTTTATGCATCTACAGCGCATGTCGCACGTGTATGAAGTATGGCCAAAGTTTAGGCACTTGTGGCACTGGATAGTCTTGTTGAGTGGCCTGTAACTTTCCCATTTAAATATATGTCCTTCTATATTATTTACTTCTTTTAGTTTGGCCATCTCTTGTTCCTTATCTAGAAGGACAATATATATAGGAAGTTTGCGTTGACTGCCGTCCGATTCCTTCTTCTTAATTTGGACCACCTGCTTTACCTTAATATGTTTGGCTTTCAGCTCTTCAAAAACCACCGTCTCAGTTATGTCTGGATTTAGGCCAGTTATAGTAATTTTCTTTGGGATGTCGTGTTGTAATGTATAGGTGTAAAATTGGAAATCACAATCCCTTAGTATGTTTTTTACTTTTTCATGTTCTGCAATCGTATCGGCATAAATTTTTTGTGTAATTGTTGCTTTAAATATTGGGTCCTAAAAATTATTTTCGTGGTATCTTTGATATATTTAATTACTTTTAAATCCAGCTGGTATTTGACGATGATAGGAGGTATCCTTGGCTCCGGTACGGTGGTGTTCTTGGCTGCTAACTGCTCTGTTCTGGATGTAGATGGCTTCTGAGTAGTAGCTTTCTGGTTTCCGATCGCATTTTCTACGTTGTTTTGCCTTAACCGCTTCTTGCGTTTCACAACCCGGTACTCGTCTATTTCTCGATTTGTGTCCATTTCACTGCGGTCCGATAACGCCTGGTACTTATTCTTTAGAACGGTGCTCGTCAAGACGTCCATATGTCTGCCGAGGCTCCCGCTCGGGATTTCTGGCGATTTTATTACGATGTTCACTGAATTTATTAAAATATAAAATACTGTACTGACTTTAGAAAATTTTGAATAACACTTTCAAATGTGCTTACTTTCAGTCCATTACCAATTCCGATCCAGAATTTGGAAAGAAAGTAGCAAAAGGCACTTTCACCTTATAATTTTGTGTCGGAAGCGGAGCATGCCTCTGACAAATTTGCGCTTTGTTCAAGAAAGACGCAATATAAGGCCGATACTTAGCCGTATCTATGTGAGTATTTGACAGACAGACAGACAGAAATAAGTAATAGTATTTCAAGTCAAGTCAAAAACATATATATTTCGATAAATGTAAGTATGTACATTACATTTTCTAACATGATTTTTTACCCGTAGGTATATTATCCATCATTGGATATAATTTTGCAAACAATAATTACTTCTGAATATAAAAAATAAGTTCATATTAGTGTGACAAAAAAGAAGAAAGAAAATTTATCCTCAAAAAAAATCACATGGCACTATTTATAATAACACATAATTACACAAAAAAGAAAAACAAAGTAAAAGATTTATTTACTCTAAAGGAGAAAATCTGTATCGTGCCAAGTATCATCCACTGCTATTGGTCGATCAGTATATATTTTGGCATGGCGTGATTGCCATACCAAATATCGTCTCTAGTGTATTGGCCGAGGCCCACGATGTTAATATTAGGATGATCCCCATATTTTAGATAAAAAATTTCAGTGAGCTTTTGTCTGTTTGTGTATGTATTTTGAAGAGTAGTAATGTCTAGTCAGTGGGTCCCTGATTTTTTTAAGTACCAGTCGTAGTGTATTGTTTTGTAATGTCTGTAGTTTCCGTAAGTTAGTATTAGTCGTCGCATTCCATGCCGGAGCGGCGTATGTCAGTAACGGTCTTATTAGTGCCAAGTAAATTGTCCGCTTGTTTTTCACGCTTAGCGGGCTGTTGTGGTTCAAGAGAGGTCTCAGTAGATTTAACATCCCGTAAGCCTGTCCTATTTTTGTATCAATATGTTTTGTGAAGCTGAGTCTATGGTCCAGAGTCACACCAAGATATTTGACATCCTTCGACCACTCAACTTCACAGTCCAATACTTTAATTTTGTCCAAGTCAGTCAGTCTAGTCGTGGCATTTCGGCTCTTTGTAAATAAAATTGCCTCCGTCTTTTGCGGATTGATTCTGATCTGCCATTTGTCAGTATATTCGGTCAGTTTGTCTATGTGTGTCTGTATCTTTGTAGTCAGTAGCGTCGGTGATCGTGATGATTTGTATATGGCAGTGTCGTCAGCAAACGTCAGTAACGTTGTGTCGGAGTCAGTGGGTATGTCGTGAATGTAGACGTTAAACAGTGACGGTCCCAGAATCGAGCCCTGCAGTACTCCCGCCGTCTGAAAGATATGAGTGTAATGTTCTTGTAATGTATGGTGGAAAGTTGAGTTGGATAAGTTTATGTATAAGTCCGTCCATCAATATGGTGTCAAACGCCTTCTCAAAGTCGAATAACACCAATCCGGTATGGTTTCGTCTGTTAAAATTGAGAACTGTATTTTCTATGAGTTTTGTCAGTGGGTGTAGTGTGGAGTGTCGTTCTTTAAAACCGAATTGTGTGTCAGGTATGATTTTGTTGTGTCTTATGTGTTTGTTAAGTCTTTTGAGTAGTACCTTTTCGGCTACCTTACTCATTGTGTTGAGGAGGCTGATCGGTCTGTAGTTCTGTGGTATGTCTGGCTGGTTTTCCAAGAAGCGGGAAAGCAGCCTTTTGTCATTAGTCTATTTATTATGCGAGTAAGTAAAATATAGGCGTTCGTCGGCAATTGTTTAAGTATTATGTTTTGTAGTGCGTCCGATCCTGGTGCTTTTCTGTTCGGTAATTTTTTAACTATTGTCTTTATTTCGGAAACTGTGGCAGGGTCTATTCGTAAGTCTTTGTCCCTGTGGAGGTCAGTGAAGTTTTGAATTGTCTCGTGTACGTCTTGTTTCAGGTCTGCGTTTGACATATTGGCGTTTTTTATGTATGTTCTCAAAGTTTTTTGCCAATATTTTCGCCTTGTCTGCTGGTGTCGTTGCGTAATTATTGTCAGTTAATTTGAGTGGAGGTATGGATGTTGGTTTCTGCGTCAGTCTTTTTGCTGTCTGCCAAATTTTGTGTGGGTCAGTATTTAAGTTTTCGAGTCTTTTGGTCCAATTGTTGTTTCGGTGGTCACGTATTTCATTGGAAATAATTTTTGTCAGTCTGTTCACATGTTTCTTGAGTAGTCTGTCACCGGTACGTTGCCACAGTTTCTTCGTGTGATTTTTAAGTTTTATTTTCAATAAAATATGTTGTGGCAAGTCTTTGGCTGGTGTTGTTCTTGTCGGTATAGTCTGTTGTACAGCGTCTGTGATTGTCAGTGTAAGGTGTGTTACAGCCTCCTTTATGTCAGTGTTGGTATCGATTGGCATTGTGAGTCGTGTGTTGTTTGTGATGATGTCTCTGAAAAATGGCCAGTTGGCTCTGGAGTAATCTAAAAATTTGCGTTTGGGAGTCTGGTCAACGTCTAGTCTGTCTGAAATGGACATGAAAACTAGATTATGGTCGGAGTTAAAAAGTGTTTTTGTTATGGGTTCGGATGTTACGTGTAGATTTTTTGTCTATGCCATATCGATCGTACTGTGATGGTGTGTATGTTCGGTGGCGTATCAGGATAGTGTAGTTGTGCGTTTGTGGTGTTGTGTTCGGTCAGGTATTCGTAAAGTCTGTTTCGTTCGCATTGTTAAAGTTACAGTTCCAAGATGTATGTTGTGCGTTAAAGTCTCCTGCCATAAGTACAAATCTGTTTCAGTCCAGTAATCTTTTTATGTCCGTATGTTCTAGTCCCCTTGCCGGGATGTAAATCGATATTATGGTTACTTTTTTTCAGAACGGCCCGCTGTCAGGTTTGGCACTTTCTCATGTCTGATATTAGACTTGATTAAAATAGCAGTACCGCCCCATCCGCGTGCGTCCGTCTGTCTGTTGTTTCTGTAAACTTTGTAATTGTTGATATATAGTCTGTCCGTAGGTTTTCAGTGCGTCTAGTTATTCAGTACTATGTCCAGATCGTATTTTGTTATCGTCTGTTTCAGTTCTTCCACGTTGTTTTTAAGTCCGTTAGAGTTAAAGTGCATTTTGTGTGAGTCGCGCGTTTGGTTTACGGAGATGCTGTTAAAAAGTTAAGTATTGTAATGTATTTTTTGAGTTGAGGAAACGCTGATTTTGCATTTGGGCCAGCATTGGTGTTATTTAAAGCTGACGAAAAGCTCTTCGTCAGCGGCACTGGTGTTGGTGCTGGCCTGTATATTTGTCTTCTCCTGAGAGCATCACTTTCCTTTTTCTCCTTGTAGTTGAGAAGTGCACTACACTTTGAGTAGTTTGCCGGGTGTTCGTTGCCACAGTTCACACACATCGGTGCCTCAGTTGGCAGTTTCTGGCACGCATCTGGTGCGTGCACATTAAGGCACTTTATACACCTGTACTTTAGGTCGCAGGTGTACGATGTATGGCCGAAGTTCAAGCATTCGTGGCACTGCAACGCTCTGTTCTGTGATCTATAGGTCTCCCAGGAGAAGATGTGTCTACCAATGTTGGTTATATGCTTTAGCTCCGCCATATCCTGGTCTTTGTCGACTAAAATTATGTATATTGGCAGTTTATGTTGACTACCGTCCGATTGTTTTCGTGTTACTTGCACCACTTGTTTTATTTTGGCTCCTTTCTGTTGCAGTTCTTGGCGGACTTCTGTCTCAGTTATAGATGGATGGAGTCCCGTAATTGATATTTTTTCCAGATTTTGTTTCAAGGAGTAGGTGTAGAAGGGGTAATTGCATTCTCGCAATATGCTTTTTAATTGTTCGTGGTCAGTAATTGAATCAGTATAAAATTTGTGTAAATTATTTTTTAGGAACTGATACCTGAAATTGATTTTGGTTGTATCCCGGATATAGCGGATGGTTTTCAGCTCTATTTCAGCTTTTACAATGATATACGGAATTTTTTCTTGCTTCATATCTATTTTCTTCGATGGTGCTGCCTGTACGCCTGAAGTGGATGGCTGCGACCCGACATCAGTTTTCTCGACCTCCTTGTCTTTGGCTTTCTTCCGCCGTTTGACCTTCTTGTATTTCTCAAGCTCCCTGTCCGTGTCCATATCAGTCCGATCAGATAGCTCCGATCATTGTATTTATTTTTGAGGGTCTCGCTCGTTAATACTTCCATTTTCATTATTTTTAATTTCTTCCCAGGCGCCTGCCTGGTATTCTTCAAAGTACACAGCACTGATTTTAATAAAGTTAATCTAAAGACTTAGAAAAAATTTAAATTTAGAAAAAATCACTTCCTAATATGCCTATCCTCTAACCATTAGCAACACCAATCCGGTGTTTGGAAAGAGGAGTCAGCAGAAGGCACGTTCACCTTATAATTTTGACAAGATATTAAATATCTTGAGAGAATTACAACCGATTGCTTTTAAAAAAGCGCGATTTTAAATCGATATCGGGTGAATTCCAGACTTTATGCTTATTACACAAAAATCTAATCAGTAATAGTATTTTTTTTTTTTAATTTATTCATTATATTTGTATATACATTGAATTGAATGTGGGTTTAAGTCAGAATTGTTGAATCAAAACCTAATTCCAAATCACCAATTCGGCTTTAGAGAACAACACTCAACCATAGAACAGGTACATCGCCTAGTAAATATAATTAACGAATCGTTCCATGCAAAAAAATATTGTTCGGCTGTGTTTTTAGACGTTGCGCAAGCATTTGACAAAGTATGGCACACTGGTTTGTTGTACAAACTAAAACTCTGTTTATCAGAACCGATATTTTCAATAATAAAATCGTTCCTTGAAAATAGGGAATTTTTCGTCAACATTAACAACGAGGAGTCGACCAGAAGAAAGATCCTTTCTGGGGTGCCCCAGGGAAGCGTCCTTTCTCCAACTCTATTTCTTATATACACAGCGGATTTTCCTTTATACTCCGGAACAAGCGTGTCGACATTTGCTGACGATACATGTATCATTGCCTCCAATAAAGATCCCGCAATAGCTTCGCAACAATTACAAGAACATCTAGATATTGCTACAAAATGGCTTTCTTTATGGAGAATTATGACAAACGGCTCAAAATCTACGCATATCACTTTCACGCTGCGTACTGGTATATGCCCTACAATTAAGTTAAATGGACAGGAAATCCCAGTAAAAGATAGCGTAAAATATTTCGGAATACACCTAGACACAAAATTAAACTGGAGAGTTCACATTAACAAGAAAAAACAGCAGATTGATGAACTATTCAAAAAACATTACTGGCTACTAAACAAACGTTCGGAACTATCGACGAATAACAAGTTAATTATTTATAAATGTATTTTTAAACCAGTGTGGTCTTATGGGATTCAACTATGGGGCACCGCCAAAAAAACCAATCTACAAATTATTCAGCGAGTGCAGAACAAGATTATAAGGCAGGCATTGAACGCACCTAGGTACGCTCCCAACTGGCTCATTCACCAGGACAGCAACTTATTGACAGTCAATGAAGAAATTCTACAAAAAACAAGCAACTATAAAAAAGAATAGACGAGCACCCAAATTATTTGGCCAACAAAGTATACTCAGAAGCGCGCCCAACAAGACTGAAACGAAAAATTCCAAACGATCTTATAAATTTGTAAATTATTATTATTATTATTATTATTATTATTGTTATTATTACTATTATTTTATTATCATTATTATTATTATTGTTATTATTATTGTTATTATTACTATTATTACTTTATTATTATTATTATTATTATTATTATTATTATTATTATTATTATCTTACTATTTCTATTATTGTTATTTTGTTATAATTTATTATTTTTCTAGTATTATTTTATTATTCTGAAATTTTATTTATATTATTTATTAATCTTATTTTTATTATTATTTGCTTATATTTTACATTAAATCATATTACGGATATTATTTTCATGTAAATTTTATCCTTTGCTCTTTTATTTATTTAAATTTATATTATTACTCAATCAATATTACTTGATGTTAATAAATTAGCAGTTGTAATAATTATTGAAATTAAAAAAAAAAAAAAAAAAATTTGTATATACATTGAATTGAATGTGGGTTTTTCTACCCTGAGGTATTTTACCCAAAAAAATTTTTAGTTTCACAACATTGCCTATATATTTATATTTGTACAATATTTTATATATATTATTATACAAGGACAAAAAAAGGAGACAATTTTTGTCTCCTGAAAAAATACCCTATTGCCAGTGGTGTATTGCTTATGTATTTACTGCGGGTTCGATCAGGTAGTTTGTCATGGCATAATTCCCGTACCAGATCATTTCTGATTTGTACTGGCCTAACGCGCGGATGGTGCTGTTATCGTGATCCCTACATTTTCGGTAAAAATTCTCGGTGAGCTTTTTTATGTGTTCGAGTATGGTCGGTATGTCCGCCTGTTCGTGTAAATATTTCGTTGAATAGTAGTGTCTCGTCAGTGGGTCCCTTGATTTGTCTAGTACCAGTCTCAGTGCTTTGTTCTGTGCTATTTGTAGTCTCCGTCTGTTGGTCTCGGTTGTCGTGTTACATGCCGGAGCGGCGTATGTCAGTAACGGTCTTATGAGTATTAAGTAAAGTGTCCGCTTGTTCTTCACGCTTAGCGGGCTGTTGTGGTTCAAAAGAGGTCTCAGTAGATTCATCATCCCGTAAGCCTGTCCAATTTTTGTATTCGTATGTTTTGTGAAGCTGAGTCTATAGTCCAAGATTTACGCCAAGGTATTTGACTTCCTTGGGCCACTCAGCTTCATGGCACATTACCTTTAGTATCGTCAAGTCAGTAAGTGTAATGGACCAACGGCTTTTTGTAAAGAAAATTGCTTCTGTTTTAGAAGGATTAATTTTAATTTGCCATTTTTCCGTGCATTTTGTCAAGGCGTCTATATGTCTTTGTATTTTTGTAGTCAGTAGCGTAGGTGAACGTGATGATCTGTAAATGGCAGTGTCGTCAGCAAATGTCAACAGTGTTGTGTCGGCGTCAGTGGGCATGTCGTGGATGTAGACGTTAAACAAGGACGGTCCCAGGATCGAGCCCTGCGGCACTCCCGCCGTCACTTGTTTAATCGTCGAGGGTGTGTTGTCTACTTATACTGTAAAATTACGGTCTGCGAGGTGAGAATGGAGTAGTTTAGTGATGTACGGTGGAAAGTTAAGGGTTATGAATTTATGTATTAGTCCGTCCATCCAAATGGTGTCGAAGGCCTTCTCGAAATCGAGCAGCACCAATCCGGTATGGTTTCGTCTATATAAGTTGAGTACAGTGTGTTGTGTCAGTGGATGTAACGTAGAGTGCTGTCCCTTAAAGCCGTACTGTGTGTCTGGTATAATCTTGTTTCGTCTGATGTGTCTGTTGATGCGTTTGAGCAGTATCTTTTCAGTTACTTTGCTCATTGTATTGAGGAGGCTGATTGGTCTGTAATTTTGCTGAGAGTCTGGCTGTTTCCTCGGCTTCAGGATAGGAAATATGGTTGATGTTTTCCATGAAACACGAAAGTGGCCTTTGGCCATTATACGGTTAACCAGTCGTGTAATTAGTATGTATGCGTTCGTTGGTAGTTGTTTCAGTATTATATTTTGTAGTCCGTCCGGTCCGGGTGCTTTCCTGTTTGGTAGTTTTCTGATTGTCGATTTTATTTCTGAAACTGTGGCAGGGTCTATTTGTAGGTCTTTGTCGTTAAATTGTTCAGTAAAATTTTGAATAGAATTGCGTACGTCTCGTCTTAAGTCTGCGTTGGACATGTCGGCGTTTTGTCTGTGTATGTTTTCAAAGTGTGTTGCTAAAATTTCTGCTTTGTTTGCTGATGTCGTGGCGTAGTTGTTGTCAGAGTATTGAGTGGCGGGATAGGTGCTGTTTTCCTCGTCAGTCTTTTGGCTATTTGCCAAACTTTGTGCGGGTCAGTGTTGATGGTTTCTAGTTTTTTAGTCCAAATGTCCTTCCGGTGCTCACGTATCTCATTATAAATAATTTTTGTCAGTCTGTTTACGCGTTCTTTCAGTAGTCTGTCACCAGTACGTTGCCACAGTTTCTTTATATTGTTTTTTAATTTAATTTTAACTAATATTTGTTGGGGTAGTGTGTCAAATGTGGATGTATTTGCGTGTCGCAGCGGTATTGTGTGTTGGACGGTGTCCGTGATCGTCCGTGTCAGATGTGTCACAGCCTCCTCTATGTCTGTATTGGTCTCTATGGGTATCGTGTGTCGTATATTGTCTGTGATAATGTCTCTAAAAAGTGGCCAGTTGGCTCTGGAATAATCTAAATTTTTGCGTTCTGGAGTACGGTCGACGTCGAGTCTGTCAGAGATAGTCATAAAAACAGGGTTATGGTCAGAGTTGAAAAGTGTTCTAGTTATGGGTTCGGATGTTATGTGAAGATTTTTTGTCAAGGCCAGGTCGATCGTGCTGTGATGGTGCGTCTGTACGGTGGCGTATCTGGTCGGCGTGTCAGGATAGTGTAGTTGTGCGTCCGTGGTGTTGTGTTCCGTCAGATATTCGTAGAGCCGGATTCCGTTCGCTTTGTTGTAGTTGCAGTTCCATGATGTATGTTGCGCGTTGAAGTCTCCTGCCATTAAGACGTGTGTGTTTGAGTCAAGTAGGTTTTGTAGGTCCGTCAGTTGCAGTCCGCTTGCCGGGATGTAAATCGATATTATAGTCACTTTTTGACCCTTTTTACATTAATAGTTGTTATTTCAGAACCGCCCGCTGTCAGGTTTGGCACTTGCTCGTGTCTGATATTAGACTTGATCAATATCGCAGTGCCTCCCCATCCGCCTGAGTTTGTCGGTTTGTCGTTCCTGTATACTTTGTAGTTGTTGATGTAAAGTCTGTCCGTAGGTTTCAGGTGTGTCTCGTTAATTAGTACAATGTCCAAGTCATATTTTGTTATAGTCTGTTTCAGTTCGTTTACGTTCTTTTTGAGTCCGTTGGAGTTGAAGTACATTGTCGGTGCGTGACATGTGTATGTCGCGTGCGTGATTTATGGGCATGGTAAGTTAAGTTAAGTGTTCAATGTCTTTGTCAGTTTATAAAGCTCACTGAAAATTTGTCTTACATCGGGATCCGCGAATAACTTCCTGATCTCACCCATAACAGTAAATAGTCCCTCTGGTGTACTCAGGTCTGGATCGGACTGGCTGGTGGTAGGCCGGATTCGTGAGGATGCTGGCCGGATAAGTCTGGTGTTGGCTGGATCTTCGTCGTTGGATACTGGGAGGCCGGCTGTGTTCGTGGTGATGATGGTACCGGAAGCTCAGGAAACGCAGTTCTGTTGTTACGGCCATCGCTGGTGGGTTGTAAGGCTGACGAGAAGCTTCTCGTCAGCGGCGCAGGTGTTGGTGCTGGCTTGTATGCTGGATTTCTCTTAAGCGCATCTTTGTCTCTTTTTGCTCTATAGTTGATTAGGGCTGGGCATTTAGAATAGTTTGCCGGGTGGTTTTCTTGGCAGTTCACGCATTCCGGATCCTCGGTTGGTGACTTGGTGCACACTCCCGGTTGAATTTGCTATACTTTTTAAGAAAATCAGTGAGTGGTTTAGCAATTTTTGAAAAATTTTCAATGAATCGTCTGTAATAGCCAGCCAAAAACGATTTAATGTCTTTAGGACATTTGGGCACAGGAAAATTAGTTATAGCTGCAATTTTAGACGGATTGGGTTTAATACCCTCAGAAGTGATTACATGTCCGAGGTAAGACACTTCCTTACACAAAAAAATACATTTTTTTGGGTGAAGTCTCAAATTACTGTCTCTCAAGCGTTCGAGAATTTCGCGAAGACGCTTATCGTGTTCATTAAGGGTATTTGAATAAATAACAATGTCATCCATATATACGAAACATTTTAGCCCTTGCAAACCAGAAAGAACGGAGTTCATTAAACGCTGAAAGGTAGCTGGAGCAGTTTTGAGCCCATAAGACATCCGTTTATATTGATAATGAGCCGTCTGCGTCGAAAAAGTAGTTTTCTCTTTATCTTCTACCGTCATAGGAATCTGATGAAAGCCAGATGCTAAATCTAAAGTGGAGAAGTATTTAGAGTTCCCTAACTGGTCCAATATATCGACAACATTTGGAAGAGGAAAGGAATCACCAACCGTGACTTCGTTTAGTTTTCTAAAATCTACAACTAAACCATTTTCAGATTTCTTTCTAACTAGGAGCAAGGGAGCGTTCCAAGGACTCGTTCTTGGCTCAACAATATCGTTGTCTAATAAGTCCTTCACTTGTTTACTTACTTCATTTTTGTGCGAATTAGGCAATCTATACGGTCTGACATTTATAGGTAAAGTTGTAGAAGGGGTAATTATACTATGCTGAACAGAAAAAGTAAAAGGTAATTTATCGCCCTCTACATAAAAAATATCATTAAAGTCATTACAAATTTGGTATAAAAGTTCGCGTTCTTCATCATTCAAATGATTTACTTTAATATCATTCAAATTTTTTTCGATTCTATCTGACTGAAAATTTTGGGTTGTTTGAATATTATTTAGTGAAAGACAATTTACTAAAGAAGTTGTGTTGCTCTCTGGCAATCTACAAATTTGAAAGGTAGGGATTTTAAGTTTGATCTCCTTTTCGTTACAATTTATTATACTCAAAAAACAAGAATTATTAATATGAGCAACAAGGGTATTTCCGACAAATACGCCTTGACTTATCTCTGACCGTTCAATGACACCTACGCAATTTGACCCAGTTTTTACTTTAACTATCGATTCTGATCTATAATTTAGTGTTACAAAATTTGGAAAATTTAGAGAGATGGGATCAGAGTTCTTAAAGTTTATACTTGAATCGATGATATTTATAATACCCCCATAAGCTTTTAGAAAATCAATCCCCAATATTCCATCACCCCTGATGGGTAATTTATCAAAAACAATGTAAAATTTATGGGTTATTATTTTATTCCCCAGCAAAATTCTTATATTGGCTGTCCCTATTATTTCTACGGCGTTCCCTGACACGCCAGTAATTAAAATTTTATCTTCTTTATTAATAATAATGTCTATATCATCATTCAAGTTAGAAACCTTAATAACACTGATCTCAGCTCCTGTGTCGACTAACAAATTGATCCTATCTTTCGTGGTATCGAGAGATTCTAAATTTATAAAGGCTAGATTCTGTTTGTCAACAAGGCAAGAAATTTGTGCATTCTTGAACTCTCTCGCTTCAGAAGAAGGTTCAGAAGCACTAGGTGTTTTGGAAGTTGAAGTACAAGGACGGGCCTTCATTAAGAATCTTTACGTCTACATTGTTAATTTTGGAACGCTGCTGTTCATTGTACATCCCTCTACGACAGTATCTTATGGCCAATGCCTTTACAGTAATTACAATGAACAGGGGGCTCAGATTTAATAGGTTTACGATCAGATGGACGATGAGGAGGGCTAATTGGTTTGAATGGTTTATCAGAACGACTCGTTCTTGAAGTTTTTAAAGAAATCTCCTCCTCGATGGCTATAGAAATGGCTGCATGCAAGTTTAGAGGAGATTTACAATTTACAATGATTCTAAGGTCGGGGTGTAAACCTTCTTGAAATACATAAAGGGCTTGATCTTGGAGGAGATCTGTATAATAAATATTCGCTGCAGGGTTATTCTTTTTCTTTATAGTGGCGCTTGTAAGCTGTCTTAAGACGGCTTGAAAACGCAGAGAATAAGACTGCACATCTTCATTTGGTTTCTGGCAAATTTTATTAAATTCGATCTGTAGTGAGGCTACAGCTCGGGTGTCAAAAAATATCTCCACCAAGCAAGATTTTAATTCAGAAAAAGACTCTATTTCTTTGTACTGGGTTGCTTGAAAAGCTTTCCCTTCTAATTTAGTGAACAAAATGAATTTTAAGAGAGCAGGGTGATCCCTAGGGTCAACGCTTTCAAAAATATATGTTAGAAAATTTAAAAATGGGGATAATTTCTGGTTATCGGAACCATCAAATACCTTAATAATATCCATTGCCCTATGCAATGTAAGAGCATATGTTTCTTGCATGTTTAGGTTTGAGTTTTGATCAGAAAGACAGAGAGAAGGAGCAGATAAAAATTTGGAAGATGATATGGGTTTAGGTGAGACGACTATACTATTATTAAAAATGGCACTTACTAGATCAAGTACAGAATTTTCGTTGGTTGACTGGAAGGATAAGTAGCTCTCAAATATCGACTCGGTGGATCTGCTTATTACACTCTGTCGTGGCAGCAAGAAGTTTTCAGCGTCACGTTTATACATTGACCCTATATTCAAAAATTAGATTAGTAACATGTTAACAGCAATAACATATAAAACACATATAAAAGGGTAAAGAATAGATACAGAATGTAGTTATATATAAATAATATGAAAGTAAATATAATATTGAGATTACATTAATTCTAAAGGTTTGTAAAGTTTTGTAAATTAATCTCGAGATTTGTAAATTGTTCCAAAGGTTTGTAAGTTAATCTAAAAGTATATTTACTTACTCTAAAGGTTCGTAATTGTTCTAAAGGTTGGTAATATAATCTAAAAATTTGTTTCTAAAGGTTTGTAATTACTCTACAAGTTTGTAATTGTTCTAAAGGTTGGCAATATAATCTAAAAATTTGTTTCTAAAGATTTGTAATCACTCTACAAGTTTGTAATTGTTCTAAAGGTTGGTAATATTATCTGAAAATTTTGTTTTTAAAGGTTTGTAATTCTAAAATATGTTAATCTACAGGTTTGTGATAAAAAGGCAACGATACTTAAAACTATAATCGGTATCTAAAAATTCGAAAACAAATTATAACTATGGATACTCAAGTGTTCTTCCTTTCTAGCTGATGTAATACACCTTGCTGCACCTCGCAATCGCTTGGCTTCAAAACGTCGCTCGGTGGCGTCTTCCAGATGGCGGACAGGATGACGCGTGCGCGTCTTAAATAAAGCTTACTTGATATGTGGTGAACTTTCCTTTGTTTCTCCTCGATCCTCCAGGCCTGTTTTTGTGTTGGATTATTTATTTTACCGCTCGCCACCAATGTTGTGCTTCGTATATTTGACTGCTTTAACAATGATATACTACAGCTTGTAGTTGCCTTCAGCGGAGATTATTTCGAGGATATATAATTATAAATTCAAACACACGAAAGTCCTTTTGACTTATAAATAATTTATTAACACTAACAGAACAACTTTTGATGAATATTAGATTAGTAGTTTGTATAATAATGTAATTAATTGAATTTGGTAGTTTAGTATCGCCGCTAGTTGCCAAGAAGAGAGTGAGTCCTCGATGTGCCTCTGAGGTCCCCCTCCTTCGGATATTTCCGGGTATCTCCGATATTCTTCGCCTCTACTAGCTAGTGGTGTATATACTGATAGAGTATTCGATATAGGAATATAGTGTTGCGCAGCGGGCACAACACAGTTATAATTTCTCAGAATTTATCGAAGAATAGATAGTAATATATGAAGGTCCGGGGTTAAAAAGGTCCACCAGCTATGTGTGAAAAACAAAAAAAAGTAAAGTTAAGCTTTGTTTAACAAGGAATTGAAAAATAGAGGAAAAAAGATATATAACCAGCTATAACCTTGATTCTTATGACTTTGCTATCCATAATAAAGGTATTTTCTTCCGTTGGTAATTTTTTAGCATTAGTTAAAAGTGTAATTATTTTGTAAAATACATTTAAAATTAAAATAAGACATTAAACCTGTTTGCCATGTGGCCGTTCCAAGTTACCCTCTCCATGGGGTAAAAAGGTCTAGATAACAATTTTTTGAAAGACAGCAAAAAAAGCACATTTCTACAATGATGAAGTAGCTGGCAGTTTTACATCAGTAGCAGTCAGATAATTGTTCGTTTGGAATGTGTTTATTGTTGTGATATAATTGGTTTGCTTTTCATAATATAGTTTATATTATGCCAAATTGGAACTTTTGTGCCTCGGACTGCTCTACAGATTTACTTTTTATTAAATTTACTTCCATTTATCGAATGTTACTTGAAACTGTTCAAAAAGCAGGTCAAAGAAGAAATACTTAATTCATTTTCTATCTCTCCTCGCAGAAATTTGAAAATTTTGTATAAGCTCAGTAGTATTATTTACAATTATACATAAAATCCTGAATCAAAAAAGAATCTGAAAAACTTGAAACGTAATAATAACGTAATAAGTCGAAAGACCAAAAAAGCCTCGGATTGGATTATACCATGTGTTTTATAGAAAGTATATAAAACTTCCAGTTTGATTGTTTTGATAAAATATAGACAAACTAATGGGGTTTATAGCATTCAAACAACATATCCTTATACACTAAAAGTATTAATTTTTTTGATTCTCTAGAAATTGTTTCGAATGTATCTAACTTAGCAAAACAACGTTTGCCGGGTCAGTAGTATATATATATATATATATATATATATATATATATATGTATATATATATATATATATATATATATATATATATCTTATATATAAAATGGAGCTCTCTTTCAAATGTCCGAATAAAACTCGAAAACGGCTGAATCGATTTGGCCAGTCTTAGTCTTGAAAAATTCGTGCCAATCCAGAGAAAGTCCAAACGGTGAGAAATTATTTCAAATCCGCGTAGAAACTTTACATTTTTAATTTGAAAATTTTTGTAGAAGCGTAATTTAAATAAAACAAAGGACGGTGGCAATTTCGTGGAATGTCAAACGCTTTTGACAGATGATGTTCAATTACGTTTAATAGGATGTTTTACGCAAATATTATTCATTTGTGATAAATTTGTAGTAAGTAGTTTTGTTTGTAGTTTTATTTATATACAAAAACGTTAGTAAACGGGTCGCAAGTGTTACTATAGACTCAAAATATAAACTTTTTTGATATCTTATATATAAAAATAGATCGCAAAATGTGTTGGTAAGCGCATAACTCAACAACGCCTGGACCAATTTGACCAATTCTTCTTTTAAAATGTTTGTTCATGTCCAAGGATGGTTCTTACGGCAAGAAAAAATTGAATAATTGCCGGAAAAACCCTAAAAATAGCTCTATTCTTTTTTAATCGAGTAGGCAACGATATTTGTAGAAAAAACAATGATCTATGTCATGACATTTTGTGTAGTTTTTGATAATCTAATTTTTAATATATTTATATAAACATAGAAATATCTTTCTATTAATTAACGAGCTATATTGGCTGCCAAAAATATTGATGTAAATGAATTAAATTTCAAAATTCAAGAACAAATTACAGGCGAATCAGTTGATTGGGCAACTAACCAAGACGATCCACCGGAGTTTTTAAACTCGCTGGATTTGCTAGGATTGTCACCTCACAATTTTCAATTAAAGGTTGGATCCGCAATTATAATGTTGCGAAATATCGACCAACCGCGCCTTTGCTACGGCACGAAGTTAGGGATAAAATCAATTTTAAATGCTTCTTATAGTGTTTCATTTAATTATTTTTAATTCACACCGAATTATTACCAGGGTGACGGTTCTGTTCAGGATAATTTTTTGCAAAGAATAGAAAAAAGGTAGGAACAAAACACCGCCACATTACAAATTTTTTTGACAGGACGAAGTCTGTCGGGTTGGCTAGTGTTAATATAAAAATGCACTTTTTGGCATATTTTTCTCAAACACGGTGCTCTGAAAGATCTCATTTGTATAATTATATACTCATTGGTATTTATAAAACATTTTCTAGGTTATATTATTTTTATATTACAGAACCTAAATTTAGTATCGATCAAATGGACATTTTGTCGAATAACATTTTTCCAGTTATAATTTCCCAGAATTTATCGCAGAATAGGTAGTAATATATGAAGGTCCGGGGTTAAAAAGGTCCACCACCAATGTGTCAAAAATCAGTAAAGTTAAGCATTGTTTAACAACAATATTTGAACGTAGAGGAAAAAAGATGTATAGCCAGCTACAACCTTGATTTGAAAACGGTAATCTTTAAAATGGGGAAGATAAACGGTAATCTTTGAGAATCCATAATAAAAGTATTTTTTTCCGTTGGCAGTTTTTAAGCATTAGTTAAAAATGTAATTATTTTGTAAAATACATTTAACACTATAATAAGGCTTTAAATCTTTTTGCCACCTGCCTACAGGGTAAAAAGGTCTAGATACCAAATTTTTGAAAGACATTAAAAAAGCACATTTCTACAATGATGAAGTAGAAGGCAGTTTACTGAACTCAGATAATTGTTCGTTTGATATGTGTTATTTGCTGTGATATAATTGTTATGGTTTTCACAATATAGTTTACATTTGCTCAAAGTCAAATTGGACCTTTGTGCCTCGCCTTGCTCTACATATATACTTTATATTAAATTTACTTTTTTTCACCGAATGTTACTTGAAACTTTTCAAAAAGCAGGTGAAAAAAGAAATACTTTTTTGAATTTTAAATATTTATTTTCTATCTCTTCTCGCAAAAATTTGAAAATTTTGTATAAGCTCAGTAGTATTATTTACAATCATACACAAAATCCAGAATCCAAAAAGAATCTGAAAAACTTGAAACGTAATTAATAAGCCGAAAAACCAAAAAAGACTCTGATTGGATTATACGATGTTTTCTATAGAAAGTGTATAAAACTTGCAGTTTGATTGTATTGACAAAGTATAGATAAACCAATGGGGTTTATTGTTTTTATAATACTTCATTGTATATAGCATTCAAACAACACATCCTTATACACTTAAAGTATTAATATTTTTAATTCTCTAGAAATTGTCTAGAACATACCTTATTTAGCAAAACAACGTTTGCCGGGTCAGCTAGTATATATATATATATATATATATATGAGTAAGTTCTTCAAGGGCATACATCAAATAAAAGGCAAAGGTTTAGAAGTTAATCTTTAATTTTTCCAAACGTTTCGACATAGTATTTTATGTCATCATCAGTGGATCTACAGAATGAATATTGAAACATTAATATAAACTAGGAAAAAATGACAGAAATTGGAAAAAGAACTATAGATATAAGTAATATAATTATAACAATAACAATTATACTTAACAGATAGATAAACAAGAGAAATGAAAAGTAAAAAGAAATATATACAAACATACAAAAGCGTAATATATATACATAAATATACACACAAACAAATATGTATATATGATATACATGTAAAAACACGTACACATATGCATATATACATACGAATAATACGTATATATAAACATATACATACGGACATGTACATATGTATAAATACACATATATACATACATACACATACACATATACATATATACATACATACACACACATATATATATATATATATATATATATATATATATATACATACATATGCAATACATACACATACACATATATAGACAATGTACGTGACAGAGTTTATGAGATTAGGAGAATGTCACGTACTCTCTGTCACGTACAATAGACTCAAATTTCTCAATAATAACAGCAATACCTCTTCTTCTTCCACCAAAATCTCCAAAGACAATAACTTTATTGGTAATGTTTGTCTCCCGTTTATTAAAGAACTCTTTCCCATTTGGAAAAAACTGTTCCACAAGGTCGACTTAAGATTAATTTGTAACATAGACTTAACCCTTAGCTCCCTTTTTTTCAACCTCAAATCACCCACTAGTTTGCAACGCACATCAAATATTGTTTATAAATTAAAATGCAATGATTGTGATTCCATTTACATAGGTGAAACTGGACAAAATTTAATAAAACGACTAAAACAACATGATAATAATTCTAAAAACCAACGACAAAATCAAACCATGATAACAGAACATATAAAAAAATTTAAACATTATTTTGACTTTTATAACGCTAGTATACTTTATCACGAACGGAACATTATTCAGAGAAAATTTGCTGAATCTTGTCTAATCATCATTTCCAAATTTTGTATTAATAAACGCCATGATGCCTCCTTACTCTGTGAAATTTATCAGGTGATACTTAATAACATTTCCAAATTTGTTTCCTCTTAACCTACGTAATTCCGAACCTGTAAACCTACCCTTACGCGGTCCGATCCCGAACTTTGATTCTTAGCCTCTCACCCATACTTCGAAACACTGATTGTAAAAAACCCGCCAAATATTCCCTCAAACAGTCTCTTCAAATAATTTTTAAACACATGTTACTACAGCCTCGGACTCTGTCACATAAACTACGTTCTCTGTGCAAAATATATTATATATTTCACAAATATTTTGCTATGCTCTGTTCAACAAAATAATAAAAAAAAAAAACAAGTTAATGTATATATGATAGTGCAAAATTATGTTCCTTGCGCTAGCTACTGATGTAAGACCATATTTATGTAAGTTACCTTCATTGTCTATATATGTGTATGTGTCTGTATTGCATATGTATGTTTATGTATATATATATTAGGGTGGGCCAAATCATTATAGAAGTAAAATTAAGCGATATGGGCACCTTTTCATATGAAATATATGTGTTATTTAAATGAATTTTGACTTCAAAACCATATATCGCAAATAACTCTTTAGCCAGCGAAATTTTCAATAAAATACTGTTTTTAATAAGTTAATATATTAATTTAGGCATGTGAATAATTCAAATTGTGAGTTATATTTTGATTGATAGTTTGTACGGGGGTTTTTAAATCGGGTTTAGTTTGTTGTTATTTATTTCCACCAGAGTGCGCTAGTATTTTTTTATAATAATTCTCGAAGTTTCGAAAAGGATATATTAATGTGAAAAATTGGCATAAATCTTCATTCAGTTCTCCAGTTAGACGTGAAGTATCAATGGCGAATTCTTATTTAAATTCCGGCGCAAGTGCCAGTAATTTGAATCATATGCGCTCGCATGATCAAATTACATTTGGGGAAGCAAAAGAATTTACTGGAGTAAATCTTCCGACAAGTATGGAAATTATCAGGTATTATTTTTATTTGGCCGAAATATCAAAAAAACAAAATAAAATGTTTTCATATAAAACATTTACTCCAAATGTGGTAACGAAATTGATTCAGACGTGGGAAAAAATTGATATTCCAATTATGGAGAAACGAAGTATCGCTAGAAAATTGAACCGATTGATTGATAAATATAGAGGTACAAATAAAAGCAAGTCTACCCAAGCATCATTTCAGGAGTTTGTAGAATCCACGAAAGAATTATTTTATATTGGAAAATGCAAATGTGATTTGCGAAGATTACTGTGTTCCTGTGGACTGATCCCAGAACATTTACAAGCGTTTATGATGGATCAACATAATGAGAGGAAATCTACGATACCAGAATATATTATAAAAATTGAAGATGAAGTATCAGAATCTACAATAACTAGCAATATTACTCCAGGTGAGACATATACTCCAGATGTTGATTTTGATTCTAAAAGCAGTTCGGAAAGTTCACAAAATACCTCTCATATAAAACGTGGTCCATATAGTCGAAGATATAAGGCTCCAAGCTATGCCTTAATGTGCGACAGATTTGCAATTTCTGATAGAGTTGGTTCTGGCGTGGTGACGGCAATCCTGCGTGACCTGGGCATAACGGATGATTGGGGCAATCCTGTCATTATGGATAAAAATAAAAGCGTTCGTGAGAGGCAGAAAAATAGGCAAGCTCTACACAAACGATATGATTCTTCTGAATTAATAGCATTTTCATTCGACGGCCGAAAAAATGATTCTATTACCATGGAAAAAATCGATAAGAAGTTTCACCCACGAATGATTAAAGAAGCGCATTTAGTTATTTTAAAGGAACCGAATGGCCAATTGTTGGGTTACACAAAATTGGAAAATGAAGATTCGGAAAGTAAAGTAATCAAATTGAACGAGTTTTTCGCCGATAAAGGAATAGCTCTCGATTCTTTGATAGGCATATGTTGCGATGGTGAACCAGCAAATACAGGCGTGAAAAATGGTATTTTACGTCGATTTGAAATTCAGTTAAACAGGCCACTGCATTGGTTTGTGTGTCTTCTCCACTTTAACGAACTTCCACTTCGCCATTTATTTAACTATTTGGAAAAATCATTGACCACTGGACCACGAACAAAAACTGGAATATTAAGCAAACAAATTGAAACATGCGAAAATATACCGGTGAGTTATAACATATTTACTATTTTTTAATACCCTATGTTCAAATTCAATATAATTTATTTTTTCCTATATACTTCCAGCCGGTAAAAGACTTTGAAACAATCCCACTTGAAAATTTGGCTGATATAAGTCCTGCTGAATCGACAACTGACTCAAGTTATTTAATAAAAATAGCTAAAGCAGTTGCTTCTGGAGAAGTATCGACAGGCTTAGCTAACATGAAACCAGGGCCAATAGCACATTCCCGTTGGCTCACGAAGGCTAGTAGGTTACTTCGGTTATATGTAACTACTAATAAGCCATCCAAAAATTTGAAAATTCTGGCAAACTACGTAATGAAAGTATATATTCCAATGTACTTCAACATTAAATATTACAACTCTGTGGTGTATGGTAGTATATTATTTTATAAATTTATTAGCTGGACGCAATATTTAGACTCGAATTTAAGACAAATTGTGAACAATGTTGCTAAAGAAAACGCATACTATGCTCACTCGGAAAATATTTTATTAGCAATGTTGTTTGATAATAAAAAGGAAATACGAGATTCAGCTATAAGAAAAATCTTATATTACCGTAATAATGTGGAAGACCTGACGCAATTGAGAGATTACAAAACACCCGAAATAAATTTCGAATGCACCGACTATACTAATATGATAGATATGGATGATTATTCAAATATATCCGAACCAGCCTTTACGCCTAATATTCCTCATGAACATCTAGTACAATATCTACAAAGCAATGAGTGTCCATGGAGTGACCCTAAAATTCCGGTCCACATTCAGGGAACTGAGAGACATGTTCAATTACTGGCTAATGTATCGAAACGCGTATTAGAGCAAAATCGCGAAGGTGTTATGACAGCGACACTACTATCTCGTGAAAAGCATCCTCGACTGGAAAGCAAGCAAGATTTCAGATATTAATTTATTTAAATTGTATTAGCTAAATGTAAGAAATTTTATTTTAAATAAAAATGTAACTTAAAGAAATAAAAATGTTTTATTTAAACCATGTCATGTAAATAAATAATAGAATAAATATATGTCATTCCTAAAAACCCAAAAAACAATATTTTTCTACAAAAGTAGTTTGACCTGTTTCGATGCATGATTCTAGGTTAGGCTTACTCGCAAATGTCCCCTAGAAGTTTACTTGATGTAGTCTGATGTACCCGTAAGTTACTGATTTCAAAAAGCCGGAAAATGTTTTTAACCTGTTTCGATGCATGATTCTAGGTTAGGCTTACTCGCAAATGTCCCCTAGAAGTTTACTTGATGTAGTCTGATGTACCCGTAAGTTACTGATTTCAAAAAGCCGGAAAATGTTTTTAACCTGTTTCGATGCATGATTCTAGGTTAGGCTTACTCGCAAATGTCCCCTAGAAGTTTACTTGATGTAGTCTGATGTACCCGTAAGTTACCGATTTCAAAAAGCCGGAAAATGTTTTTAACCTGTTTCGATGCATGATTCTAGGTTAGGCTTACTCGCAAATGTCCCCTAAAAGTTTACTTGATGTAGTCTGATGTACCCGTAAGTTACTGATTTCAAAAAGCCGGAAAATGTTTTTAACCTGTTTCGATGCATGATTCTAGGTTAGGCTTACTCGCAAATGTCCCCTAAAAGTTTACTTGATGTAGTCTGATGTACCCGTAAGTTACTGATTTCAAAAAGCCGGAAAATGTTTTTAACCTGTTTCGATGCATGATTCTAGGTTAGGCTTACTCGCAAATGTCCCCTAAAAGTTTACTAGATGTAGTTTGAAATTATATATAAATACTGAATATTTTGTTAAAAAGGAAATAAATATACTGAATATTTTATTATAAAAGAATCGAAATATTTATAGGTTGGAAGTTACTAATTATTTAGAGTATATTACAAAAATTAAATAAAAATAGCAACTTGCACGTATTTTGCACATTGACAACTTACACGTATTCTGCAAATTGACAACTTGCACGCATTCTGCAAATTGACAACTTGCACGTATTTTACACATTGACAACTTGCACGCATTTTGCATTATAGATAACTTATACGTACTTTGCTTATTAGCAACTTGTACGCATTTCCAAGAAATTTAGCAAAAAACATTCTCCCTATTTAGAATTTAATGAATTATATCATATATTTATATTAAAAAATTATGAAAAGTTTCTCTTAAAAACATATATTTCGTAAACTTACAAAATATTTATAACTATTCTCTTGACATTATGGTTATTGAAAGAAATAATGAATATTTCTAGTATTGGAATTTGTCGATAAGTTTTGATTTACGTGCTGACTCACGCACGTTGTACAAAATAGCTAGGTAGATACCGAAGAAGTGTCACATGTACAGCATGTACAAGTTTTCGACTGTCAAGCCTACTGATTGTGGCATGGTGCAATGCGACGGCTTAAGGCTTATGCTCTAATAGCGTGGGGTGACGTCAAGCCAACATGACGAATCCCCAAGCCAAGGGCTGAGTCTCAACGGATCGCAGCGTGGTAACTGCTCTGCCGAGTACAACACCCCGCCAGGTACCTAAGTCGTTTACAAACGATTCCGAGTCTCTACATCGAACTAGTAACCCATGATCGACCGCTATAGGCAAGACAGATATAACGGACGGATATCGCCCCTGTCCAGCGCCTCATTCGGCTAAAAATGGCTCGTGCGATAAACGGCGTGTGCCGAATACCTAATAAATCACATTGTATTGAGCCTTTCGACTCACGAGACTCCTAGAGATATCGTTGCTTACTTTGTCTAGAAAGGATACGGCCTTAGAGGCGTTCAGGCATAATCCCACGGATGGTAGCTTCGCACCACCGGCCGCTCGACCGAGTGCGTGAACCAAATGTCCGAACCTGCGGTTCCTCTCGTACTGAGCAGGATTACTATCGCAACGACGATTCATCAGTAGGGTAAAACTAACCTGTCTCACGACGGTCTAAACCCAGCTCACGTTCCCTATTTGTGGGTGAACAATCCAACGCTTGGCGAATTCTGCTTCGCAATGATAGGAAGAGCCGACATCGAAAGATCAAAAAGCAACGTCGCTATGAACGCTTGGCTGCCACAAGCCAGTTATCCCTGTGGTAACTTTTCTGACACCTCTTGCTGAAAACTCTTCAAGCCAAAAGGATCGATAGGCCATGCTTTCGCAGTCCCTGTGCACACTGAACAACGGGATCAAGCCAGCATTTGCCCTTTTGCTCTACGCGAGGTTTCTGTCCTCGCTGAGCTGGCCTTAGGACACCTGCGTTATTATTTGACAGATGTACCGCCCCAGTCAAACTCCCCGCCTAGCAGTTTCCTCGAATCGGATCACGCTAGAGTATTGTTGGCGATCGGCGCAATGGCTCACACCACTCTTATGCGCTTGGCTCTAGAAAACCGTGACAGTCGGAACGCAAGTTTTCGACGCACGCTTTCCGCCCAATCGAGTAAGTAAAGAAACGATGAAAGTAGTGGTATTTCACCGACGATATTACTATCTCCCACTTATGCTACACCTTTCATGTCTCCTTACAATGCCAGACTAGAGTCAAGCTCAACAGGGTCTTCTTTCCCCGCTAATTTTTCCAAGCCCGTTCCCTTGGCAGTGGTTTCGCTAGAAAGTAGATAGGGACAGTGGGAATCTCGTTAATCCATTCATGCGCGTCACTAGTTAGATGACGAGGCATTTGGCTATTTTTTTTTTTTTTTTTTTTGGCTAGGAGGGGAATGCATTTACGCACGCCGGTCGCCAGGTTGACCAGGCAGTGTGGGACTCGACCCGAAGGCAATTCCCACTAAACCTAACTCCTAGTATTATGCCTGGCGGGTGTTGGCGCAGGCAGCACGCATTAATACAGATGGTTAGCCGATCCCCTGTCGCTCACTTCTTATAGTCGTTGTTCGTGACCATTTGCTGAATCCGATTAGCCCTCCTATAAGTACTCTGGTGGAAATTACTTTTAATTCGTCACTAGTTAATATTTTTTCCGACACTAGATATTTGCAGATTCCTCATGCCATACACCTCTGATATTTAGTGTGATGGAATTGTATGACACTGTTGACACATTGTACTTCTCTTTCACCTTGTTTTCCAGATTTTTATAATATTCTAACTTGCGTTTGTGGGCTCTAGCCATGTCCATGGATCCTCCAACAATTTGGGCATCCAGAACAATGGCTCTTCCACTTTGCGCCGCAATTAAATCTGGTTTTCTGGTGCCTTCCGCCGTCTTGAAGTTTGGTTCTAGGTCGACGTGCGAGTACGTTTTCTCTAAGGCTCTTTTTACATACTGACACACGGCGTTGTGTCTCTCAATTCGCTGTCGATGGCTCCTGTGGCATGTCTGTAAAATATGGTCAAGGGTTTCGGGAGCATTGCAACCCGCCCGACAAAACCTGTCTTGTTTTCTTCCCCTGGTGGTACGGGATCTTGTTGGCATTGCATTAATTCTAAACTTAATGCAGTTCATATAGTCTTTGCCCGACAGGAACCTACTGCCATCAATTACCCATCGATGTTGTGATGGGGTCTTCGACGATTTTGCGAGTGGTCCCCCGTCCACTGACTGATGCAGTAGCCGGGCCCACCTCTCGTCTAATTGCTTTTGAGAAGACAGGACGTTGTTGTTGTCCTTTAACCGTTTTTGCAGTTGGCAATCTCCAGTTTGTGGAATTCGTTTTCGCCCCAGTTTAATTTCATTAGCCGGTTTTTACGTCTCAGAGGTACCAGCCACCTTAAAGAGGGGAACGATAAGCCTCCGTCCTTAAAGTGCGCGTAAAAGTAAGCTGTAGTGAGGTCATTTGGTAATCTGAGCCAAGACTTAATCGCTTTTCTTACAGCACCGTCAAGTGATTTGAGAAGACCCAACTTGGCATTTCCCAGGGTTAGTTGATGTAACAGCCTGGGAATACCAATGGTTCTCAGTGCAAATAAGCGTTGTTGTGGCTTTAATGGTGCTTTTGTCAGTTTATCAATAATTATTTGGAGCTTGCTCTTGATATCCCCAATGTTGGCACCTTCTGGAGTAATGGTACTCCTAAGTAGCACCAGCCGTCTGTTCTCGATAGAGCCGGAAGTTCCAGCCTCCACATGTGAAGACGGTTTTATTGTCTACAAATGATTTCTTAACATGCGGTGCATTTTTAATGGAAACAGTGAACGATTTACTATTGTTGATTACAAGACCGCAGCTAGAAGAAAGTTTGCTGCATGTCCAATAATGACTGCAATCCTTTGATTGATGAAGCCACCAGAATTAGGTCATCTGCAAAAGCCAGTATATTATAGACCTTATCATCAATCCTGACTCCAATCTCTGGTGGTGATGTTTCTATTAGTCTGTTAATAACCAAGTTAAATAAGATGGTGACAGGGGATCCCTTGTTTCACCGCACCTCGGACTAAGGGATCCGAGGTCCAGCGTCCAAGTCGGAGATTTGTCCAACCATGTTTTATAACTCTTCTATTGTAGTTGATAAGCTATGTGGCAGGTTTAGTACTTGAGTGTGTTTAACAGTGCAGCATGCGAAATTGTATCAAGGGCTTTAGCTACGTTCGATTGAAGCTATAAATAGATGTTTTTGGTAGTGTCTGTGGTGCCTCAAAAGGTGATCAGCGCGAAGATTTGTGCGCGCAACCATCAACTGGTTGGAAAGCCTTTTGCCTATCGTCAATATGAATCTCATTGCAGCCGCCTGGCGCACTTTATTTAGCGTTCTAGTTAAGACTGATGACACTGTAATTGGTCTGGTAATCGCCCGGATTACATGCGTTATCTTTCTTAGGAATTAGTGTTGTGTATGATTCACCAATCTGTCTGGAATGCGGCCCATTAGTAACAGTAAGTTAAGCACATTTGCCAGGATGTCCACCGGCATCGACCTCAGAAGTTTGGCCGAAACACCATCAGGCCCAGGGCTGTGTTTCTAGCTGGAAGCGCATTCTTAATCTCTTCAGAAGTTACCGGCTTCCATATGTGTGAGAGGTTTTCGTTTCTCGCTACCTGGCCGTT